>NC_080175.1:84633809-84802422 GCF_950295315.1 Erinaceus europaeus | reverse complement strand
AGGAAGTTTATATATGTCTGTCAAGAATAATGACACTATCTCTGAGTTGAAGACCAACAGGAAAGCAGGTTGGAGAAGCAGAGCTGAAAGTGTGAGGAATTAGGGTGTCTATACTCTATTAGATGACTACCTATCCCCCAT
This sequence comes from Erinaceus europaeus, assembly GCF_950295315.1. Taxonomy (NCBI): domain Eukaryota; kingdom Metazoa; phylum Chordata; class Mammalia; order Eulipotyphla; family Erinaceidae; genus Erinaceus; species Erinaceus europaeus. Next base: position 84,802,281 of record NC_080175.1, on the reverse strand, counting down.
GCATCCTTCAGATCTGAACAATATGGATGCAAAATGTTAGCTTGTCTAAAGCTGCATTTGATTAAATTGAGACTGTGTCTTAGAAAGTGAGCATCTGAAGACAAGCAGTATAAAAAAACTATGTTTGTAAATAACAAAATCAATATTCTAGTCAAATTTATGGCCCCAATACTTATGGTCTATTTTGTCTTCTAAAATACTTTTAAAAATGTTTCTTATTTTAATCAGAGCACTAATCACTTCTGGTAGTGCTGAGAACTGAACCTGGGGACATTGGAGTATCAGGTATGGAAGTCTTTTTCCATAACCATCATGCTGTCTCCCCAGCTATCCTCTGTTTTTTCTTTTTAAGTCACTCTGATTCTTCAAAAGCTAGTGAGATTTATCAAGCCATCCATAACTAAAACCATAAATTAGCTGCAGTAATAAGTAAACACAATTTAGGATTAAATTCTAGTTCCGGGCCAGGTGGCGGTGCACCTGGTTGAGCGCACATGCTACAAAGCACAAGGACCCAGGTTCGAGTCCCTGGTCCCCACCTGCATGGGGAAAGCTTCACAAGTGGTGAAGCAGTACTGCCGGTGTCTCTCTGTCTCTCTCCCCTCTCTCTCCTACCCTTCCCTCTCAATTACTGGCTGTCTCTATCCAATAAATAAAAATAAAGATAATAAATTTAAAAAAAAAATTCTAGTTCCAAAAAATTCCCTATTTTATCCACTATGCCAAACTAGTAAATTGCAACTAAATGTTTGATCCAACAGGTAATACCTCCAGGAAAAGGGATTTACTGTATATGAAACTGAGAACTCATGTATCAGAACTTTAAATCAGACAAGAACTTTTTCATAAAATAGTAGAAAAACAGCTTTAGTGATAAGATGTATTGACACCTTTGATTTTAAAAGAAATCTGGTAGGATTAAGTATGGCAGTAAATAGATAAGTTAATTAGGTCAAAGCTCTTATTTGTATTTCTGCAAAATTCTCTTGACTCTCAGGGCAAAGTCTTATCTTTCTGATGTACAGAAAATGTTCATATAAATTTAAATAGAATAACATTGAGATAACTATAAATAGGTTTTAAAAACCCACACTATTGTTTTCTTCATATTTTTAATTATATGTTGCTTTTCTAGTAATATCCTCAAAAAGCTGTAAAAAGGAAGTAAAAAAGTGTTACTTATATCAAGTCCTGACACTACTGGAGACAAATGGATTAATGCAAATAAATTAATTTTATTCCCAAGGGAAAAAGAGGGGGAAAAAAGATGTGATCTCAAGCACCAGTATTTCTACCACCACATTCTGAAGCAATAAAATGAGACTACCACATAAAGTTCCTTCTTCAGATCCACATTGAGATTCAGAATCTAGTACTATATGTAGAAAAAACATAGGATGTCTGTGAATTTCTACAATTTGTCTGTATTCTGCGTATTAAGCTGTCAGAGACTATCTAAATCACTTCCTTTTCTGTCACCCTGTCTTTGGACAACATCCTTTGAGACACAACAGCATTCAGCAATGACCTCTCCCCTTCTCCTCCACCCTCCCAGTCTCAAAATGATATGTAAATCCTGCAATTCATCATGCTCTGTGTAGTACAGGTTTAATTCTTCCTCCTAGGCCTCAATCTGCAGAAACATTACTCTGATATACAGTACAAAAGCATAACAAAGATGTTCATATCAGTCCATTGTGTGATGGTGGCAGGCAGAGAAATCAATGAAGCCTAGGGGACAATAGCAGGAGTTCAAACCGGCTGCTGAAATTTGCTAAGACTCAGACAAACGGCCCATGCTGAAAGGCAAGCTGCTGTGGAATTCCTTGGCCTCCATTATGTGGCTGAAACAATCCTTACTCAGAGAGTGGATTTGCATCTCTAATAGAGTTCAGGCTCTGTTTGTGAAAGGCTTTCGCTAGGCCTGACCCCATGTCTCAAGAGCACATTGATACCCAGCGCCTTGCCTCTGCCTTGTCCCACACCACAGAGCGTAGTATCATGGGAAAATGCACTAACTTAAAAGAAAGCAAAGGAAGGCAAGAGGAAGGAAAAAAAATTAAAGGCTTGAGGCAGTTTTGGTGGTACTTAGCAGTGAAAATTACTTTGGCAAATAATAGAACCTACTGCTGGTAATTACTGCTAACAAGCTTCCCCCAGCCCAAATGTGACACTTGGGTTGATGTGAGAAAAGCTGTTATAGGCCAAGCTTATTGAGTTTGAATGAAAGGAACAATTTCCCTATGAAAATACAGCTACTTGGGAGCCTGAAAATCTTGTAATCTAGTGTTACCAATTATTCAGTAAAACAGAAAAATGGTGCTGCAATATTTAAGATCCTCCTTGGATTTAATTCAGTTCCATGCCCTAATCCCAAGCAACTGTAATCATGAACTTTCTTGGTTTCCTAAACATGTACTCTTGGTTCCAAACAAAATACTGTGAGCGCTTAATCTTTTTCATGCTAGTGACCACTGGGGAAACTATTCATACTGATGCCTGCAGATAGCCTAGCAAAACATTTTTCCTCCTTCTCCTCAAGAGGAGGAGAAGGAGGAGGAGGAGGAGGAGGAGGAGAAGGAAAAGGAGGAGAAGGAGGAGAAGGAGGAGAAGGAGAAGAAGAGGAAAGGCAACAACAGAGGAAACAGTTGTATCTTGAATTAAGGCAATAGAATGTTGCTCAGATGTTTGTGACTACTTGTGCTCTTGAAATTCACTTATAATTTGAAATTAAATCTGGTGTGGTTTGTTATAAGTAATGTTAACTTCATCAGCTTTAAATTGTTTGAATACCAGGAGAAAATGGTCAAATGAAATTACAGCATCTGTTAATTTGTTATATTTAATGAAATGTGCTTTATTTAAAAGTGAGTTCATATTTCATAAGTAAACTTATTTCATGGGTAAGATTCAATAGGAAAGTAAATGAAATCTCATAACAATCTCTTACTTCTTATTATGTGTATTATATGTGAGAAAATACACTCTCCTCTATGAGGACACTATCATTCGTTGAAAGAAAGATATGCACTTCTTAAGTGTAATAATAATAATCACATGAAGGATAAATGCTTAAATCGGTATATTAAGTTAAATTCCTTTAGAAATATTTATCATATACATGATCTCTCCACATCAGTATTGTCACAATATTTCTAACATTGTAATTGACTTCTGTTATACATTTACTACCTAGAAAATTAGAGATATTAAATATAGACTCACTTAAGTCAATTAATCAAATTATATGATATTAAGCCACAAAAGATCAATTGTAATTTGATTTTAAACTTTTCCACATATTTTTGACTTTTATTAACTCATTTGTTCTGATTGAATGTACTATCTGAAATTTCCAAAACTTTATTTTACTGTAGCTTACTTATACTGACAAAATGGCAACATACAAAGGTGTTATGTATTGAATATTTTGAGTAAATATAGTCTCTTATTCTGTTTTTCTAATACAAAAATGTAATAATCCATAGGGCTTAATAGTTCATAGGATTGTATTAGAAATGAAAACAGATGTGATGTAGGTATTACATATTATCACTATCTTATTTTTATTACATAAATACAGATAGCTCAAACAGTTTTAAAATGTTAAACAAGGGGGCTGGGCAGTGGCATGCCGGGTTAAGAGCACATCTTATGTTGTGTGGGTCCGCACAAGGATCCTAGTTCAAGCCTTCGGCTCCTCGCCTGCCCGGGTGGGGGATGGTTCCAAAAAAAAGATGAAGCAGGCCTGCAGGTGTCTTTCTTTCTCCCACTTTATCTTCCCCTTCGTTTTCAATTTCTCTCTGTCATATCAAAAAAAAAAAAAAAGAAAGAAAGAAAAAAGAAAAGAAAAGAAAAAGAAAAAGTGGCCACAGGAGCAGTGGGTTTGTAGTGCAGGCACGGAGCCCCAGCAATAACCCTGGAAGCAAAAATAAAAAAATATAACCAAATAAAAAAACAATAAAATGTTGAACAATATAAACGCCAGAATAATACATTTGTCTAGTTATTAGTTTTAAAATGTACACAATTAGTTTTAAAACTTCAATGTGTTTTGCCAATATAAGGTCATTAGAACTTCAATGACCTTCAAGTAATGAAATTATTGTTAAAACGTATCAAGTTGGTTACGTGGTTTATAGGTATGTCTTGCACTAAGAAATTAGGATGATGAACAGAATCTCCAAAAATCACACTTAGCAGAGCATAAATTAAATATTTTCTTAGATAAAAACTAAATACTAAAAATATTAAAATTACTATAACTTTGAATATTTAATTTGTGATTTATTCAAAATATCTTCCAAGACTTTTGCCATATATTTTAGTAGGTGATTTTAGTAGTCTTTACATTCAGTAAGTTCTATGTAGAATTATCTACTATTCTGTGACATAATATAAATTAACATCTCTTATTAAGATGTTTGTGTATGGTATGATTATTATTATTATTATAACATAAAATTTAACTTCAATTAAAACAAAATGGTAAGACAGTAAGGAAATTAGAAGGAGGTTTTTCTCTTTTAAAAACTAAGAGAGGGGAGTCAGGCAGTAGTGCAGTGGGTTAAGCGCATATGGCACAAAGCTCAAGTCCCTGCATGAGGATCCCAGTTGGAGCCCTCGGCTTCCCACCTTCAGAGGAGTCGATTCAAAGGTGGTGAAGCTGGTCTGCAGGTGTCTATGTTTCTCTCCCCCTTTCTGCCTTCCCCTCCACTCTCCGTTTCTCTCTGTCCTATCCAATAACGATGACATCAACAACAATAAAAACAATAAGGGCAGAAAAAAGGAAATAAATAAATTAAATTAAATTAATTTTTTAAAAACTAAAATAGAATGATTTCTGTGGTATATACTTTAAAATATTCATTTTAAGTAAAAGATAAAATGTATTAATTGAAAAATTCTTTATATAAGCTAATATAAAACTGTGAAATATACCTGAGACTTTAAGTACTCCTATTCAGAAAGATAATTAGTTATTCTTTATGAGCTAGTATTTAGAATGTCTTTAAAGGGTTGGGGAGTTAGAATAATGGTTATGCAAAACTCTTTACACCTGGGGTTCTGAGGTCCCTGATTCAATCCTAAGCACCACTATAAATTAAATCTAAATCTTGTGTTCAGAGTCTCTTTCTCTCTCTCCCTTTCCCTCTCCCCCCCTCTCTCTTTCTCTCCTTTTTTTTCTCTATATTTTTCTCATTAAAAATAAGTAAAATATATTTTATATTGTTCTAAAAATGAGTTTTCTTCACAGTGTCCTTCCACAAAAAATGTCTACTTAATTATAGGATATGAAATATTTTTACAATATATCTGATCAATACAGCACATAACAATACATTGATATTTATGAAACCTAATTTATGACACTGTAGTAAGTATAAGAAAGAACTTTTACCCTCCACATTTTATAGGGAAATATTGTATATGTCCTAGAACAGAAATCAGATTCAATTTTACAATAGACAATCTAATGAATGTAATTTTTGAATTCTTATTTTGTCCATCTGAGGATCTTCCATTGTAGCTCTGAAGCCATCCTGCACTGCTGGCAGGTATGGAAACTGGCCCAAGCCCTGTGGGAAGCGTTCTAGGGTTTTCACAGAACACTAGACATGACTATGCTAACACCCATTCTGTCAAATTCCTGTACACTTATGTTCAGTTTTGTTTCCAAATTTGCAAACAGCCTAAATTCCTAATATTAGATGAGTGACTACGACAACTGTGGCATATATACAGAGTGGAATACTACTCAGCTATTACAGATGATGATGTCTTTTCCTTTGGATGAAGCCTTGGATGGATCTCTAAGAATTCATATTAAGCAAGATAAGCCAAAAGGAGAAAGATGAATACTGAAATAGAATTAATTAGAAATGGAATTTAAAAAACAAGAAAATAAATGGAAAACAAGATGGAACTTGGACTGAGTGTGGTGTGTTCCAAAGGATTCTGGAGGGGTGCTGTGAGAAAGGACAGAGTAGACACTGGCAACCTGAAGCAGGGTAGGGTGGTAGAGAGGGATCTGAGTTGTAGGTGGGAATGGTGTTCAGACACCTATGAAGCAGAAATGAAAAATTATATCTACATGTCAACAACTGTATTGTAAACATATCCCCCAAAATCAGTGGTTTTGGGGAGAAATTATGTTAGCATATAGATTTAAAAATGGTCAAAACTTTTCTAAACTTAATATTTAAAAATGTTACTTATTCTATACTGAAATTAGTAACTATTAAGGTATATTAGCATGAGGTAACTGAAACATAGAAAATACTGCCACTTTTCCAAATTCACAGAAGAATTTTATAGGATGGTTGTCTTCACTTAAGGTGTATACTTTTTGCCATTATATCTTATGCTAAAATAAACATTGGATATTTCTTTGAGTTGACTGTGAAGACAACAAGCATAACTACATGGCAGATGGACATTTTATTTGAACAGTGTAGTTGATATATAGATAATGTAGCCCCAAATAGCATTTTTTTTTTCATTTCGATAAATACAACGTAAGTTGTATAAGTACCATGCGCTGATTGCACCACTGGAGTTCCAACAACATAAGTTGTAAAGCTAATTTTAGAGGTCTCTCCTAACCCGCTTTTACCTATTTAAACCCATAGAAAGTGACCACTAATGGAAAGAAATTGAGAAATAAGAACAGAAATAGGAAACACAGGGTAGAATTTGGACTGTGTTTGGTGTACTGCACCAAAGTAATGAACTCTCAGGTAAAGGGAGGCTTTCAGGTCCTGGTTCATGATGAGGGAGGGTGGGGATGAATTTTTTTTTAGGAAACAAGGATTTTGCATATGTAACAACAACTATATTTACTGTAAGCCATTAATCCCTCCAATAAAAAGTGTTTTAAAAAAAGACACAGCAGCAAAAGACACAAACTTTCTATTATTCTTTAAAAATTTAAAGAGTCTCTGATCAATTTACCAATGTGTAGGATAAATGAAAAAATATATATAATAAAAATTTCCAATATATATTATTAGCAAGTGTAAGAAAGTTATTGATAACCAGCTATTTTAAATCACCACAATTTTTGAATATTATGTCATGCAGGATAACAGGTCTGAATTGTGTTTGACTTCAACACCTGAGGTATCTTACAGTATCTACAAATTTGTATATCATGAGATATAAATACTTTACATAGTGAATAATATGATATATAAAAAGCTAAATTTAACTTGAGTTTCATACATTATGAAAATTGGTCCCCCACCAATTTTCAATATTTAACAGACCACTGTGAAAATACGCAAGAAGATAGATTAACTTTGTTCATCAGACAAGAAGATAATACACTTTACAAAATGCTGAAAATGTTTTAGCTTCCAAAATTGGATCAGGTTTCTAATGACTGCAAAAATTCAAGGAAATTATTACTTATATTCTAGATAGAATAGCATGGCGAAAAAATGTATATTAGTAAGAATGTTTTTTGCTCAACCTAGAGTATATTACAGAGCACCACACAAATTACCAGTCTCATATATTGAACCTGGTTTATCTTTTCTTACATAACAACACAGAAGTGCACTTAGATTTGTGGTTGCAAAGAACAAAGACAATGTATCTGAACTTGAATTTCTAGATCATAATAACATCTTTTCTCCTTGGTGTTTCTTTCATTTTCTCAACTGGGTGACTTGTTGAAGGGAATAAAGAGAGAAGGCTTCATACAGGGGAAGCTACCGATATCATTGGCAAGTGACGCTTGGCGACAAATGAGATATTGTACAGGCAAACACAAAATGAGCTTTCACACAGGGCTCTGTCAGTGTCATTCAGCTTTGCCTGAATGAATAACCCTCTCATGATTTATCTTCCATTCATCAAGTCAATGCCTGGTATCTTTTCAGTTGTGATGGATAAGACCCTACTAAATTGACTACTGCCTGCTGAGCATTGTAGAGCCTGAGAACTGAGCAGAAATGGGAACAAACCATATTTCATTCATATATTAAGTCAGTCATTCTCAGTAGATATAAGACTAAGAATTAAAAAGAGACTTGTTTCTACTGGCCCACTGATGAAAGCCATAGTGTGATCAAGTATCCACCTAGGTTTTTTGGATTTGAAAGTAAGCTAATAGGCATTATTATTAACTTTCATAAGAATCAAGTGGAAAGTAAGTAATCACTTTATTAGCAAGGAACTATTTTTCACTCCAGTCTAATTATGGATAGGAATGTGCAACTGTGCACCTGTGGCAATGCAGCCTTTGAAATTACCATTTCCCCAATAAAGTAACCTAAAAATCTAACTATTTTCAAATGTCCATTGTGGCTCATGTCAAGCTTAAAAGTGTTGTTTAACTTCATTACAGCGGGGAGTTCCATTGACTTGTCCAGTTATATGTTCCTCAACATCTAAAATAAACTATTTCCTCAGTAAATGTCTGAATTAATAGAAGCATGATAGTAATTCGTACAGAAAGAAGGGATAGACAGAAGAAGGAAGGAAAGCAAAGAAGGAAAAAGGGAAAGGAACTTTAGTACATATAATGGATTTAGGCTTTGAAAAGTGAATGAATACTTGTAAGCACTGTTTTTTTTTCCAACTTTCATGAATATCAACCAGAAACGTCACTAGAGAGTTGGTTAGCTCTGGCATGTGATGTTACTGAAAATAGAGCTCAGAGCTTCAGATATGCATGCCCTGTGCTTTAAAACTGAGCTGCACACCACCCCCAGTCACTAAAATCTCTATCTTACTTTCAACATATGTTTGTTTAAAAGGTGTTAAGAAGGACTTCTTATAGATACAACAGATTTATTTGAATACATAGAAAATAGGGTTGACCTATCTCTCATTTTATATTTCCAATAATGAGAAATACATAAATCATTTTGTAATTCATATGAATTGTCTGAATGGTTAGTCAAGATGGCAAACCTATGGATTGTAGGAACTCCACAAGGGCATATGGTATAGGAGACGTTCTGTACAGTAGGAAACAGTCACAGAAAGGGACTGAACTGTGAGAATGACCTTCCTTCTTGGTATGTTCAAAAATTTCCTGCATGAATTGTCCTAGTTATATTAGTTTTCAATTCTCACTTATTCTTTACTAAATGAGATATACTTCTGTAGGGGAAAAATAACAAAAATGACAAACATATAGCCCTATGATCATTTAATATATAGACAATAGCCCAAAATAGGTCAAATGTATAAGTAATGTTTACACACACACAGACACACAGACACACACCCCCACACACCATAGTCTAACCTATGCATCTCTGCAGTTTTTTAGAGGTTGGTGTTAAATTTATTGATGCCTAATGATAAATTGCAAGTTTTCTCTCTCATTATTTGCTTCTCTATTGATTTAACCTGTAGCATTTGTTGTAACTTAATCAACTTTCTTAAATGATGGGCATAGGAATACATACAAATAAAGCAGTGTAGAAACAACTAATCCAAAAAATTTTAATAACTGAGCTTAAGATGACAAATTGATCATCCTTGTCATATGAATTAAGATTCCTCTCTCTATTCTATCATTAAAGGATATAGCTACTAATAAAACTGTTATATTTTAGGATATTATATTAAAGATGGTATTTTCACTAGTAGTTGTTAAAAAAGAAATAGTGGCTCTTTATTGAAACCTTGGTGAAGGCTTCGTAACACGTATTTTAAAGAGGTATAAAACTATGCCCCCTCAAAATATACATTCTTTTAAAAATATTTATTTATTTATTTATTCTCTTTTGTTGCCATTGTTATTTTATTGTGTTGTCATTGGATAGGACAGAGAGAAATGGAGAGAGGAGGGGAAGACAGAGAAGGGGAGAGAAAGACAGACACCTGCAGACCTGCTTCACTGCCTGTGAAGTGACTCCCCTGCAGGTGGGGAGCCGGGGGCTTGAACCGGGACCATTACCTGGGTCCTTGCACTTTGCGCCACCTGCACTTAACCCACTGCACTACCACCTGACTCCCAAAAATATACATTCTTATAAATCAGTGTTACAAAACTTAAAGGTAAACTAAAGAATGGATGACTCAAATTCTATTTCTTTTCTTTTCTTTTGGAACTGAGATCTACTGTATGTATTACTTGACCACTCCTAGACTAACATTTTCGTTCAGATAAATGAGACAGACAGCAGAGAGAGAACGAGAGGTTCCAGAGCACCAGAGCTGACCTTAGTATGATAGAAGTTCATATGGCACAGGGGTTTCTAACCTGGGCAATGCCCATGGGAAGGCAAGCACCCTACTGGTTGAGCTCTCTCTCTCTCTCTCTTTCTCCCCTGGTGGTCTAAGATATTTGTTTATTTAATGGCCACTGGTGCTTCACTGACCCAGGTAGCCTTTTTTTTCAGATATAAAGAGAGAAATAGATAAAAAGAGGCTGAGTAAGTATGGGAGGGACACTAAAGCACTGAAGCTCTCGCCATTACTGTTGGAGTTGGTTCAAACTTGGGTCATGCACATGGCAAAGTAGGCTTTCTGCCTGGTGAATTTTATCTCTGACTTGGTGGTTTACATTCCTTTAGATAATGAAACTGTTAACGGTAAATATACCTTATTACAAACACGGTCACAAAGGAGCAATACATAATTTTTATTCCATTAATATTTACTGCTAAGTATCTATTACTGTTCTGAAAAGTTGGTATATATCATTGAACAATATGCAAAGAGGCTTCATACCCTAAAGGATGCATTTAAAAGTTAAGACAGGACAAAGTGTAATAACAACTAAAATTAGGTATCAGTCATATACTGAAAAGATAGAGCACTTCAGTGTTTTTTTTTTTATCATTCATTCATAGGCCTACTCTTTAATAAATCCTCGGGGTTATTTATTTATTTATTTATTTTTAAGGATAATTTGTTCAAAATATTCTTGAACATTTTACTAAAGAAAAAGGCCAAGTTCATAATGTCTCATAGTTACCCAGTAAATAAAAATGACATATAGCCAAAAGCAAAGATTTCATTACTCGCCTGAACTTCATTACTATTTACCTGAGCTCCTTGTAATCAAACATCTCTAAACCGAACTGTTAGAAGTGGAAATCAATATCATCTGCCTCAGTGTAATTAGAATCAAACGATAAGAGTGGCTCAGTAAGTGCTTTTTCAAGCTGGAAAAAACTATGTACCTTATCACCACAACAGGAAATGCTAAGTGTTGGTGAGGATGTGGAGAAAGAGGAAGTCTATTACACTGCAAGTGGGGATACAAACTTGTGTAGCCATTATGGAAACAGTACGGAGAGTCCTTAAACTAATAAAAGTGGAAATTCCTTATGATCCAGGATTAGGACTCTTATGCATTTATCTGAAAGACATGAAAATGACTGATTTGAAGGGACAAGTGCACTACCATGTTCATGGCTGAAGGATTCACAATAGTCAAAATGTGGAAGCAACCAAAATGTCCACTGACAGATGACTGGATAAAGCAGTGATGGGAAAAATATCCAGTGGCGTACTCATCAGCAGTTTAAAAACATGACATGGTTTTGTCAATGTTTCCTTTTGATAAATAAAAATCAATAAATAAAAAGATGACATGGGAGTCTCTTGGAGAAAAAGATGGATGGAACTTGAAGTTATTGTGCTTAATGCAGTAAGATAACTGAGAGATAGCTACTGGGTGGTTTCCCTCATATACAGATTATAGAAAACTTAAATACATGAACTTGCAAAAATGAAAAAGGATCCAACCTGCCTCTATGACTTTTGGAGAAAGATGTGGTTATCCTTGGGAAGTTTGTGGGGTGGATGAGTGTGGAATTATACCTCTGTTGTAATCTTATAAATCACTATTTAGTTATTAACAGAAATAACTTGAACAAAAAAGAGCTATGTACCTTGCCCAGCATCTTAGCACCATTTCTGGTCCCCAGTGATATTCTATAAGTATGTGTTTAATACATTTGTAAACAAGCAGAGAAAAACAAAACTTCAGAACCATATATAATTTTTATTACCTATTTGTGAATGGTTGGACTTTCAATTCTAACTTATATTTAAAAATATCAAGTCAAATTTTCCCTCTAAGGTGGCATAAGGAGCATTTTTTTGGGTCGTACGTTTTAAATGCACATAATGTTTTTAATGAAGGAGTTTTGTTGAAATAAACAAAATCTCTGTGTGTTAACAACAATTAGCACATTGTTTATTAAGTAATGATGGTTCTATCAGGTACTCCTTGAGTTCTGTTTATTCAGTAAAGAGGCTTACTTTGTATATTTTAGAGTTAGTGCAAGTATTTGGCCTTATGGTACATGCCAAACAATTGAGTATTTAACTCAACAGCTGCTGGAGGATTAAGAAGTGACAAAATCTTCATGAATTTCCATGTGAATTAATTTTTTTTCTTATTGTGGTTTCATTATATATTCACAATTTTTTTTTTTACCCATAGTTAAGATTTTGCTGTTGGCCTTATAGACTGAAGAATAAACCATGAAAACCAATTCATTTCTCCAGCCAAGTCTCCACATTTCAAAGATCTGGTAACAGAGGGTGGAAAATGGAAGATGGAAAATCCTGACTTGGTGGTAGTGTCACTTGGCTTTAGTCTAAATCTCAGTTACGTGATCAACCACGCATATGAACAAAAGAGACATCCTTGGAAGAGAGGAGGGGTTTTTATGGAAATCACAAGGAGGGGGTTAAAAAAAAAGGCAAATCGAATATGCTGTGGAAAAAAGGGAAAAAAGCAGGTGTCAGGGTCTTGTGGGTTTTTCTAAATGAGTAGGCGGCCCTAACGCTCTTTGTAGCAATTCTTCTCTTCTTAATCTCCATCCTTCTTTATCAAAATGCATTAGGGTCAATCTGAACATCTCGTATAAAGGAAAGTTTTGTCTATTTTTGATGTCTGTGGGAAAGAAGAGACTCTGAGAGTCTTATTTAGGAAAACATATTGGAATTTTTTTTTTGAGAGAGAGAAAGAAAATGTGTTAAGGGGAGGACTTACTTTATCATTAATTATTCTGCCTGTAATCTTGGAGCTACGTATGAGATGCTTTTCTTTTTCAGTCACAGTATAATGTGTTCCTACATAAATTCTTCTCTCTGACTCTACAACCAGAGAAGATGTGGTATCTTCAAATGAAACAATATGGCTGTGAATAACCTGGTGCTGATCTGTTGCCTTAAGTTATTCTTGTGACAGAATTAAGAAATGTGAAAAATAATTTGAAACATAAATCAATATTCAAGTGAACTTATATTGTGCTAAATATTTAATTTACACTTATCATGCAAAGAAAGGAAAAAATCATGGAAAAATGAAATGATCCCTCCCACCCCCAAAAGGGAAAATTTGTTTAACTGGGTTCCTTAGTCAATGTTTATCCGACTTTGATTTGGGAAGGAGTAAACTTTAAAATATGGCAAATTAAAATGATGCATATGCCATTCAAACAAGATCTCAATCAACAATATGTCTCAAGTACTTATTTAAGTTAGTTGCGTCATAAGCTAATAGAATTATAGATCTTGAAAAATCTTCCTAAATTTTAACGATTAGATAAATGTTAATATTGCTTTCTTATTTCTCTTATGTTTACAGCATACATATTCCTTGCCATTATGGATATTAAACCTTGAGAATTTAATAAAAAATAGACACAGGATAATTACAATCCATTTCATCCAATGAACAATGTAAGGTTGCTAATAATAGTTTATAAGTTTAATGCTTTACATGAATTCCATAATTTCTTATCTAAAGTTAACCCCCTTTCATGTATCTTAAAGAGTGGAAGTGAAGGGAAAGAATTCGGGATTGTTTTTTATTAGTTTGAGAAATAACACAGGCACAAAGCATTCTCTGCATTCATTTATTTTGCTCCATGAAACTATCTAAACACACTTGGGTTGCCAAACAATAACTTTCTTTTAGATTTTAAGAATGAACAACAACAACAACAAAAAAATCAAACAAAAGATAAGCCCGAACCAAAAATCTTTTGTAAATCACTATTTAGCCTACTATATTGTATTCAAATTTTTTGAGTTTTATTGTCATTCTTAAAGGAAGAAAAAGTATTTAGGACCGATCTACTTTGTATATCAAACTCTTGTATAATGACTATGGATAAGAAGTAAGGGCCCATCAGATAGTATACATGTGTTCATATATCCATAAGTTAGGGGGAAATACATACCTTAAAGTAAAAGCACATACGTATTTGCAGTGACGCAGTAAGTGCAGGAGGCAGGTAGAAAGACCAAAAAAAGACACCATAAAGAACTTAATCAAGTAGTTTCTATGTAGATCTAGATCCCCTATACACCTACTTCCTGTTTCACTCCCCTCAGTCACTTCAAGGCTAACCTCGTCAGATAAAGTAAGGACTGCAAAAGCTGGATAAGGGCAAGAGACTGGCATAATTCAGTGATAGTTTTCTTGGTCATTACCAGACCACTCCACCACCTGGGGCCCAAATCAGGGAATCCTAGGATCCCCAAATAGATATAATAGACCTATGCCTCTAAGCTTGTGGGCTTCTCTGGAACTTTGCCCTCAGTGTAGAACAACAATAGTAAGGACTGCCCCACTCTCTGAAAGGAGACTGGGTCAGTATACTCTCCCATTTGAATAACACTGGCCTTGAAATGAGTGCAGCTTAGATTGTTCATAGCTGTTAATGTGAGCTCAGACCTACAGGGATACAGAGGTTACACAGGCACCTGTGCTTAATATTAGTCTCAGGTCAGATCGATAGGGGTTATAGTCTAATTAATGGTATTTATATACTTCTCCCATATTTGGGAGCTACTCTCTTCCTCAATTCAGCTTTCTAGTATTATTTCCTACTTTGACACCATCACCCCAGATAATACCTTTAGCCCACCTGCATGTTGGTTGTGAGACTCAGGCAAAAATTAGTAAAGTCATGGGCCCCTTGGAATATATCTAAAATAGATTTCCCAGATCTTTCCAACATGAAATCCCCAATTCACATCTGCTATATTCTTATATTCTTCCTAGCTTTTTCCAAAATGGAAACCCCAAATTTCATCTGCTATATTCTCACCTTTATGTTCCTGATTATTAAACAATTTTCCTGCTTTATATCTTAATACTTTGCAACCATCCAGTTGCAGATGCTACTATGACTCCAGCGTGAATTCCCTGGATAGATGACCAAACCAATGTGTCCTGGTACCTCACCTCTCCAGAGCTCTACCCAGCTAAGGAAAGATAGAAATAGGTTGGGAGTCGGACGGTAGTGCAACGGGTTAGGCACATGTTGTGCAAAGAGTAAGGACTGGCATGAGGATCCTGGTTCGAGCCCCCAGCTCCACACCTGCAGGGGCGTCATTTCAGGGGGGTCTATCTTTCTTCCTCTCTCTGTCTTCCCCTCCTCTCTCCATTTCTCTCTGTCCTATCCAACAAAAACAACATCAGTAATAACTACAACAATAAAACAACAAGGGCAACAAAAGGGAATAAATAAATAAATATTTAAAAATGAAAAAAAAAGAAATAGGCTGGGGGTATGGACTGACCTGCCAACATCCATGATTAGTAGAGATGCAATTCCAGATGACAGACCTTCCACCTTCTGCATCCCATGATGATCTTGGGTCCATACTCCCAGAGGAATAAAGAATAGAAAATGTTAGGGAGGTACTCACTGCAAACTCTAGTGTACTTCTGTTTTCAGGTATATATTTTGCAGTAGTTTATGGATACGTGTGCACATAAGCTCTCTCTCACAGAAACTGGTGTATATCGAGGATATGGGCCTTTGTTAGAAAGTGAACTACCTGAGATGAAATTAGAGTGTACTATAAAAGGAAAGGTCTCAACCGAGTTTTGGCTTCATATGTTAACTCTCTTTTCAATCACCAGGTTCCAGATGCCACCAGGATGCTGGCCAGGCTTCCCTGGATTGAAGACCCCACCAATGTGTCCTGGAGCTCAGCTTCCCCAGAGACACACCTTACTAGGGAAAGAGAGAGGCAGACTGGGAGTATGGACCGACCAGTCAACGCCCATGTTCAGCGGGGAAGCAATTACAGAAGCCAGACCTTCTACCTTCTGCAACCCTCAATGACCCTGGGTCCATGCTCCCAGAGGGATAGAGAAGGGGAAAGCTATCATGGGAGGGGGTGGGTTATGGATATTGGGTGGTGGGAATTGTGTGGAGTTGTACCCCTCCTACCTTATGTTTTTGTTCATTAATCCTTTCTTAAATAAAAAATTTAAAAAAAAAGAATAGAAAATGTTCCAGTGGAGGGGATGAGATGAGGAATTATGGTGGTGGGAACTATGTGGAATTATACCACGCTTATCCAACAGACTTGTTGATCATAATTAAATAATGGAAAATAAGCAAATGATTATTTATATAGTATCATAACTGTTACATATCTAAGAATATTTAATTTTCACATTTTAATAAAGGTTTTCTTAGCTATATTATAGCATAAATAAAATGATAATTAATACTGTTGGCAACCCGATGCAAAATCTTGCTACAGGAATCCACTTTGAATTTTCATGGGGTTATTTTATTCTTTGAATGAAATTATATTTAAATTTCAAGCTATACTATTGATAAAGTCAGGTGGTATGTCATATACGCAGAAACATAAAATGACGACATTCTGAAAAAACATTTTTTTATTTAAATATTATTGATTCAGGTTCAAGTCTGGCTGTCACCACATTGGAGGAAATTTCAGTGCTATAATACTTTCCATCTCTCCTTCTGTCTCTATCAATTGTTGTTGTCTGTTTCTCTATCCAGAGTGTTGAATCCCTGGTGAAGCAGAATATATATATTTCCATATCCCACTCCCTCCATAGGCAGGTTCCTTATTCTTTATCCCTCTGGGAATATGGACCAAATATCTTTATGGGGCACAGAAGATGTGGCTTCTGTAACAGAAGTTGGCAGGTCGATCCATACCCCCAACCTATTTCTATCTTTCTTTGATAGGATAGGACTCTAGGAAGACAAGGTTATCTTACTATTTTTGTTTGTTTGTCTGACTATAGACCTTATATATGTGATTTCAGCACTCCTAGGCCATTTTTTTTCTTCATTCAGATTGAGACAAAGAGAAATAGATTAGAAGTGATTGACTTCCTAGCAACAAAGCAGTCCCCAGGGCCATGGTACTCCTGTGTAGTTGCTGGGACTCAAATCTGGGTCACATAGATGACAAAGCACGTTTGAACTGTTTTGCTAGTATGATGCTATTTTTTTTTATTGCTACTGTATATTTTTTGAGAATTACCATTCACCAATAGTGTCCATTGCTTTTTAATAATGGTAATAAAATAATGACTATCAATTAATATTCAAACACTATACACATTTGACAACTTGTTTCTTCTAACATTCAACAATATAGTAATCAAATATAAATCCATGTAAATTCTATAAGAAAAAAGTGACTAGGATAAGAGTTTGACTAATAGTGTTTCTGTCTGCATATTATAATGTTGTTATGAGATACTTAAGATTATTTATTTTACTCAGTGCCTTTTTTTGTTGGGACTTCACAACTGCACAATTTCATGAAGTATTTTCAAATGTGACTATCTGATTTTAGTAGGATTACATGTACTGCTTAAGAATAGGTTTATTTAGCTGACAAATCATTTTTTACAGTCCTCTCATAATGAGGTGAACACATTTTCACATCTTTAGTGACCTCATCTTTACCAAATTTCCTCATTAACAAAAAAATCTAAATTATCCTCATTATATGCTAATAGTAATCTATTTTATTATTAAATACTTGTTCAGAATCAAAGGCCAACTCCAAATTGATGATCAGTTAACAGTTGCCTTGTTTGAGGCCAGCGAAATAGCTCCAAACATAATGTGTTGCATTGCCATGTGCACAGTCCTGGCTCTAGCTTGGTCTCCACTACATTGAAAGAAATTTTAGTGCTATTCTCTCTCCCTCCCCCTTTTAATCTCTATCTGAAAAACAAACAAACAAACAAACAAACAACTACTTTGTTCTGATAGGACTCTGGGAAATTGGCTTAAACTACATAAAGGATAGTAAACTCGACAATAAGGACAGTGAATAAATGAGTGATGATTTTTTTCTCAATCATATGTATTCTGTTCAGTTTCCAGAGATGAAAATGCAACACTTTCTTTTTTACAATCAAGAATATTTCAAAAAACATGTAATGATGTACTTTTCACTATCTTATTCTATATCTACCTTTAACAAGACCACTAATTCATCGAAGAATGATTTCAATTTTATAATTAAGAAAAGCAAGTCAGAAGTGATTGAGCAACAATGCTTAGTGGCATTTTGAAGAACTAAATTTGCTTACTAGAGAAAAACAGTTAAGAGCAAAGGCCTGTCACCTAAGAAAACAGCATTGTGTCATCAACGGCAGAAATTATTTTAAAATATTATTAGCATATGCCCTATAGGGTTCAAAAGACAGCATTTTCTATCATCAATCATTCTCTTTGATAATAATGAGCCAATCTTAACCATCAAATATAGATCAGATTTGCTGCCCTCACATTTAAAGTCTCAGTTCTCCTCCTGCACTGATTACAGTATTGCCATGCCGAAAGAAGAGGTCTTCGAAGAAAAAAAAAAAAGAAGGATTCATTAATCATGAATCATTACATTTTGTCAGTTGGCAAAGGAATACTTTGCTCATTTATCCTTTGAATGAAATTAGTTCTGGCTCAGGCTCTTGTAGAAGGAAATTCTAAATTGTCTTGGCATCTTCCTATAGCAGTTTGTGTATGTGCCATAAAATGGCAGATGGGGTTTATTAATGGCAGATGAGTTTAGTTTGCAAGGCTTTTTCTTTTCTTCTTTTTGATCATTTTAATATCACAGCTCTGATATGGCTCATACATTATCGCTGTATATATCCTATGGACATATTTTATCTCAGTCGTGAGGTAAAAAGAGAAAACTGGTTATATTTGTACTGCCAGAGATAAGCAAACTTTTTCTGTTCCATAGCGAAAATGGGTCTACATTTCCTTAAATTTAAGCATCCAGGCAGAACCAAGTAATGAAAATTGTTGAAAATATTTACAATATGTATATGAAGATGATGAGTTTACTTACAACCAAATCATTCACTTGGTAGTGTCATATGAAGAGTGGAGTCACACTAATTTATATCTAACATATCTGTGAGAAAGTTTTAAAAATGCTATTTCCTCACAGTAGTTTCTATATGAATACTATTTATTGCCTTCACTCAGTCATCTTAAATAGAGTAAAACATGTGAGCTTTCAAAGCAATGAAAACTGAATTGTGTGGCCGCAAGACTATCATCACATGAGTGTGTTCAAAGGTGGTCTGTGCACCATTTAGCTCTGTCTGACAGTGGAGTGGATGCTCAGGTAGACACATGGATTCTTTTAACCCCGAGTGAATGACTGGTAACAATATATATTGTGGAATATGAGGTGGAAATATACCCCCCAACATGTATTTAATTCCACAGAAGTGACACAGCTCCTGGAGAAACTATGTGTATAAATGTGTCTAGTTGTGAAAGTTGGTTTCAACCTTAAGCCAGCAAATTCAAGGGCTTTGCAAATTGTGCTGGACTTGGGTATTAAAGTTAAAAAATATATTCAGTGAGTTTTGAGTTGCCTTTGGAGATGATTAAACTATACTGAGAAGGCTTAATACCCAAAATTAATTTAGAATAGAGGCAATGTTTTTTTTTCCCTTTGGATGGAGTCATACACAATTCTACTATTCCTGAGCATTTCTTTATCATTTTAACACAGAGAAAGATAGAAAGACAGAGACAGCGACCTATAGAGGGAAAAAACAGCATTAGCTTTTCCTCTGGTAATGTAGCTCATTCTAAATGTTACTGATGTTTGACCCTTTGCTCTTCATGCAAAGACACATGTGCAATGCAATGAGCAATCTTTCTGACTTGAAAATATTATTTTTAATAAAGAACTCCTATTAAAAAAGAATATGTAGCTGAATCCCATTTCCTACTGTGAAAGTATACGTTTTCCCCATAAATTGTGTTTACAGAAAATAAAAAAATAATAAATACTTTGCTTTCCTGGTGCCACTTGAAATAGTATTGATGACAATGAAATTTTAGTAAACAATAAGATTTAATTTTTGATAACGTATCTTAGAATCAGTCAGCAAATTTGTATTGGCTATTTTTTGTGATCAAACACAATTTTAATCAAGTGTACACTTAATGCATTATTTTAAATTTATAAGACAGAAATATCTATGCTAAAATATGGCAACAACGTTGAAATATGAAAAAAATGGCCTATAAATTTGCATTAAGATTCTCAAATTCAAGCAAAATTGTTCTATTGTTATTCAAAATCTGTAAGTGACCTTTCATTTCCCATGACATAAGAGAAGTCAATTAGTTTACATCACACCCCAAACAGGTCCAAAACTCTTACCATTTTTTTTTAGATTTTTTTTTCCCTTTTGTTGCCCTTATTACTTTTGTATTATTGTTGTAGTTATTGATGTCTTTGTTGTTAGATAGTACAGAGAGAAATGGAGAGATGAGGGGAGACAAAGAAGGGGAGAGAAAGATAGACACCTGCAGACCTGCTTCCCCTCCTGTGAAGAGACTCCCCTGCAGATGTGGAACCGGGGACTCAAACACAGATCCTTATGCCATTTCTTGTGTTTGGCACCACGTGCGCTTAACTGGCTGTGCTACTGCCTGACTCCCACATTGCCTTAATTTTATTGTGTTCACATATATCTGTATGCTAGTGAAAGTTTTTCTTAAGATTGTTAAAAACACTTCCACAATTTCTCCTCTATAGTTTTTCCATTTTTGCCTTACCTTTCTTTCTGCCTGATTTCTTGTCTTTCTGCCTTCCTACTTCCCATCTTCATTTACCATCTAGTTGGTAAACTGTCAATATATCTCTGCTTATTTTACACAGTATAAAGCAAAAATGCTTGTATTGTATACACAAAGAGAAAGTTAAATAATTTTACAATATTTAACAATTTGAAGCACAAAAAAAGTTTATTACTGTCTACATTACATATTCATTACTAATAAGACATTCTATCTTCTAATTTATCCTGTTCATCCTTTCTTAAAATTTGGATTTATTTATAAACATTATTTTTGCCTTGATTTATTTCCTTGATGAATGAAATATAATAACACAAAATTTATGTATGTCAAAATAGATAGTCCTAAATCACTGAAAGAACAATAAGGTGAAGCTGTAATTCATATTCTAGCTGCACCTGCACCACATTTTAATCATATCACTATAGCTTTTTTTGTGACTGGTCTTTTAAAGTATATAACAAAATTATTTGCCAACTCTAAGATCTTTTAAGTATGTATATCTAGACTCTTCACTATATCATCAACAGTGGTTTCCTCTTAGACAAATAAATAAATAAATGCAATCAAGGTTGATGTATAAGAATAAAAGTGAGGATATTTTGTCTACAGCAAACTATTAAGTCATACGTGACTTTCTAACTGCAATCTGCAATGAATTGTAATGTATGAATATGTGTGAATAATTGAATATGTATGAATAGCTTTGTATTAATTGGTAAATATCTTCAGTTTTGTTTATGAAATATCTGTAGTTTTAACTTCTAATTATGCTCAATTATAGAATCTTCTGAATATCCATTGTGAATTCCGTCTATTAATTTTCTAACTTTTCTCCTAGATAAAGATATTCCTAGGAATATTTTTTCCCTTATTGGGGGCATTAATGATTTACAATCAACAGGAAAATACAGTAGTTTGTATATGTGTAACATTTCTCAGTTTGCCACAACAATTCAAGGCCCACTTAGGACCTGAACCCCCCACCCCCACCCTTACCACCCCAGAGTCTTTTTTTTAGTCTTTTAGTTTGGTGCAATACACTAAACCCAGTGCAAGTTCTGCTTTGTGTCTTCTTATTTTTAACTTTGTGTGTGTGTGTCTGTGATTTAATAATGATCGACAAGAGGGGTATAATTCATATAATTCCCACCACCAGAGTGCCATATCCCATCCCCTTCACCTAGGAAAAATTTTAAGAACCACTAAAATAAAGACATGAATATAAAAATAACAGAATAAGAAATATAAGGTAAGAGAAAACAAGATGTAAATTTCGGCTATATAAAACTTATAAAATGACAAGAAAGGTAAACAAATACTAATAAAAAGAAATGTAAATGCATTATAAACAGCCATGCCTATTTTCTGATTTTTTAAATATTCATTTGTTTATTCATTTCTCTTTTGTTGCCCTTGTTGCTTTATTATTGTAGTCATTATTGTTATTATTGATGTCTTTGTTGTTGGGTACGACAGAGAGAAATGGAGAGAGGAAGGGAAGATAGAAGGGGGGAGAGAAAGACAGACACCTGCAGACCTGCTTCATTGCTTGTGAAGCACCCCCCCTGCAGGTGGGGAGCCGGGGGCTCGAACTGGGATCCTTACACTGGTCCTTGAGCTTTGCACCACTGCGCTTAACCCGCTGTGTTACCACCTGACTCCCTATTTTCTGATTTTTAATAATCTTTAGTATAAAGTCAAATGTCTAGCAGTTAATGTATGTAAAGAAACTACATTTACTTATATGTATACTTACATTTTCAGCAGTTCTAAAGTTGGAGATTATTCTTGTTTCTAAATGCGTTAAATTACTAGAAATTTTGTATTAACATTGTTACTGCTACTTTTCAATTTAATTATGTTAATTTAGTGAAGAGTTTTATAGATTTACTAGGTATTGTTATAAATGTCATTTGACCGGGATGCAGGGCATTAAAATGTCAGTTAACTTGCTTTTCAGTTAATAAAATGTTTTAATAGGAACAAGAATATGAGGTACTGTGTATATATACATATTGATATGCATATCATGTAATTGTATGAAGAGTCTAATTATTTTTCTTGATAAAATTCTACAAGAAGATCTCTGTTTCATCATCATTAGGGAGCAAGAATTTCAATCTAGTTTATTTTCAATTTATAAAATATGAGAACCTCTGTGGAATAGTGTTTGTTCCTTCATTTCCAGTGACTATTTTACTAATCAGATGAAATCACTTGTCTGATAGGGCAGCTATTAGAGAATACAGAAAAGTGCTTAGGTGTCTTTGGAGACTGATAACAGAGCAGCATCACATAGTGACTGAACACCATTATTAAAATCAGAATCCTACACTCCAGAGTCCTCTCCCTTGATCAGGTGTATGTTTATACTTCCTTTGTACTATTTTCTTTCAAGATAAAACTGAGAGCTTTAAGCCCTCTAGATAATTACAGATTACTGAACTACTTGTTGTTTTGATAAGTGCATGAACACGAATGTAAGTAAATATCCTTGTGTGAACTTAAGAAAGTCAGTGATCTGGGGGAAGCAGTGCTCTTCATCTTTAGGTAAAGTCAGGGTCTCAGCATCAATTACTCAAAATGCCAGTGGTTATTATAGATGGAAATCCTTGGAGGAAAGATGTAGTGATCATCCTGAAGTGGATCATGGAGTTTAAGAAGGGTAAGAAAACTACTCTAGAAGTTACAGACACAGAGTATTAACCATCATTACACTGAATAAGTAATTTGAGGTGTCTGCAATGATGTCACTCATTTTTTTTTTCTTTCAGCATTTAACTGCTTACTCCTTTTGAGTATTACTCATGTCCACCTTGCTTCACATTTGAACATCTTGATAAGAAGTCCAGGTGCTTCAAATAATATATTCAAATAGTACAGAGTCCTAACAGAGGCAGACTCTTCACTGAGAGAGTTGCTATGAAACCAGTTGCTATAAAACTCCTAAAATTTATCTTTTTGTGGCTCTCTCAACCCACTTTTGGACCAGCCTGGGAGGACTGCCTTCATTGGAAGTCTCATTAGGTAACAAATGAAACTTTTTTACACTCTTCGCATGTGTATAGCACAATAGGTCTTGACACTTAAACCACATTTTGGGTGGAGTTCCATTCTAATTCTATGGGGTAGGTTGCTAGAAACAAAATGTTGCAAGAAAAGTGCATATAACCAGAGGTAGGTAGATATTTGTGAACGCAACGATTGCCACCTCAACTTGCTTCACCTCAGACTGTGTCCAGAGACTTCACGTGTGGAATGACAACCCTTCAGCTTCATTACTCGGCTGAGACCTTTCCTTTCCTTTTATAGTACACTCTAATTTCATCTCAGGTGATTCACTTTCTAACAAAGTCCCAAAACCTAGATATACACCAGTTTCTGTGAGAGAGAGCTTATGTTCACACGTATCCATAAACTACTGCAAAATATATACCTGAAAGCAGAAGTACACTAGAGTTTGCAGTGAGTACCTCCCTAACACTTCCTCTCCACTATTCCAAGCTTGGGATCCATGATTGCTCAACAAATTGTTTGGCTTCATATGTTAACTCTCTTTTCAATCACCAGGTTCCAGATGCCACCAGGATGCTGGCCAGGCTTCCCTGGATTGAAGACCTCACCAATGTGTCCTGGAGCTCAGCTTCCCCAGAGACACACCTTATTAGGGAAAGAGAGAGGCAGACTGGGAGTATGGACTGACCAGTCAACGCCCATGTTCAGCGGGGAAGCAATTACAGAAGCCAGACCTTCTACCTTCTGCAACCCTCAATGACCCTGGGTCCATGCTCCCAGAGGGCTAGAGAATGGGAAAGCTATCAGGGGAGGGGGTGGGTTATGGAGATTGGGTGGTGGGAATTGTGTGTAGTTGTACCCCTCCTACCTTATGGTTTTGTTCATTAATCCTTTCTTAAATAAAAAATTAAAAAAAGATATTTGTGATAATTTCAAATTACACATGATATCTAAATTATAAGATCGTAAACTATCCTTTTCACTTGAGGTAGCTATTTTCATTTCCCTTTCAATTGTTATGTTATCGACTTGCTTTGTAAATACACTTATGAATATTACTGTTATGCTAAAGTTACCTTATCCAACAGTTAACAATGTTTTATTTTATTAGTCACCATAGATTCCGACTTGAGGGAAAATTGCCATTTATCTTTTATATTAGCTTCCTAAGACTACAATAAATATTTACCATAAACTTGATGGTTTAGAGCGACAGAAATTTGTTCTGTCACAAAGTCAGAAGTCTAAAAGCAAGACGGTAGCAGAGCAAATGAGCCCCTTCTACAGGGCTTCTTTTCTTCCTTGCCTCTTTCAGTTTTCTAGTTTCTTGTAGATGTTAGTATTCTTTGACTTATCACTGCGTCTTTTCCCTACTGTGTTTTATATCTTATGATTCTTATGTCCTATTGTCTTTTTCTTATAGGGATATTTGTAAATATCGTTCCTGGCCACAAGAATACTTACTGAAATTTCAAAAATCATTTTTAAGGCCTCTGGGGCCATTGCTTGGGCTGGACGCCTACACTATAAATCCACTGAGAGTGGCGTTCATTTTCTTCCTTCATTTATTTATTTATTTATTTATTTATTTATTTATTTATTTATTCATTCATTCATTCATTCATTCATTCATTCATTCATTTATTTATTTTGGTAGAATGGAGATGAACTGCGAAGGGGATGGGTAGATATAGAATGAAAGAGAACAAGAGATACGTCCAGTACCTGCTTTGCTGCTCTTGAAGTGTCCACTCTGCGGGTGGGGTGGGAGGGGAGTGGGGGCTCAAAGTTGGGTCTTTTCACATGGTAATGTGTGCACCTAACCAGGTGGACCATCACCCAGACCCCAAAATTTCAACATCTTTTGTCATATTAGTTACTATTTACTCTATCGCCATAGAGAGTAATATTCAGAGGTTGTTGAGATTATGGCATAGATAATTTTTTTCTTTTCTTTTTTCTGTTGTTAGACAGATACAGAAAAGCAGAGAGGCAAAAAGACCGCAGAAATGAAGCTTTCTTCAGTGCTTTGAGGTCCAGGCTTAAATCTGGGTTATTTATATGGTAAATCAGCACACTGTCAAGTGAGCTATTTTTCAGGTCCAACATGTATTTCTTGAGGTTACCACTTACTTTACTACATTTTTGTTAATACACTCAAAAACTCAAAGAAGTTTTATCTAGCCCCAAGCTATAAGATAGAGTGAATTTGGCCTCCTGTTTTGTCATATTTCTGGAAATAATTCCATAAACGTAAAGCTAGGGATGTCAACAGATATATCATTAAAACTTCAACACTCATCTTTCTTTATTGTTTTAATATTACCATTGATCATTGCAATTCTTATATTGAGTGAAAATGAACAAGTATTTCAACATCAGAGGAGTTTCTAACTATTTGATGTACAGTAAACTGAACAAATGAGTTGAATAAGTAAATACTAAAGTTTACAAGTATAGCATACTCTAGAACAGTGAGAAAGAACTCTTAGAGTTAAAAACCTGGACTCAAGTGATCAGAATAGCTCTTACTAAGAAAGTAACACTTGAACAAAGATTTGAACCAAATCAGAAAATGAACAGTAAGCATTTCCAAGAGAATAACAGTCAGAGAGAAGAAATCATGTGAAGACCTTGAGACACAACAGATGTCAGGAATATTCAACAGCTGGAGAGAAGTGTAGATGGGTGTGGAGACCTGAGGTGAGCAGAATAAGGTGAGTCACAGTGGCTGGTGGAAGCCAAACATAGCAGAACTTTCAAGGTAACAGTGAGAAATTTGCATCATTTCCAGAGAGGAAATGTTTTGTGCTAAAGAATGATCTAAATAAACTTAACATTTAAAAGATGTATAATGCCTAAAGACAAAGGCACAAAGGATAATTCGAGCTGACATCCTGTTTTACTACTCCATTACAACAGGAGACTATATACAGATAAGAACTGATTGTGATATGGGTATGGTGGTGGCAGTAGATGACAAGAATTAGCTGTATTTGGGGATCTATTTCTGATGGACAAGAAATGAGTGAAGAGAAAATCACAGATATCCAAGAGAAAATGATGTATGGCATAGTGAGATCTCAAGAATAAAGATATTTCTAAATTTATAGAAATCAAAACAATCAGGAAGTTTTGCAATTACATTGGATGTCCTATACAAATATTTATATACTAATGTGAAATTGCAACAGAAAATTCTATTTGAAATTGCATGTATAAAGAAGAGTGGTTTAAAGAATTATCTCTTTGTTAGCAATGATACCCAGAAAATAAGGACTGAGACGTGCCTCACATAGAGGCAAATAATTCTCATATTAAACATGAATCACAGGGCAAGAACATGGATATTGTTGGCAGTAATTAGATGGAATGATGTAGCCATACTGAATTTCTCATTCAATGATGTCATTTTCGATAGTGAAATTAGGACAATTAACATTTGAGGGTTTGCATAGGTAGAATACAAGATATTTTGACAAAAATAATGGACTTAATGGTGTTCTAGAACAAGTGACTTAAGCTAATGGATTATTGATTCTTTACCAAACATTAAATGTTCACTTGAGTTTTCTAGTGAAAAATTCAAAGTTAAACCAGTAAAATTACCATTTGTGTTCTATAGATGTGGAATAAATATGAAATATATGAAAAGTCATATTTAAGTAGGACTGAAAACATAGTCAAACAACGATAATGGTTAGAAAGAGTAAGGTTGGGAAGATAGCGCAGTGATAATGCAAAATGACTCTCATACCTGAGGCTCTGAGCTCCCAGGTTCAGTCCCCAGCATGACTATAAACTAGAGCTGAGCGATATTCTGGCAAAAACAAAGCAAAATAAAGTTGCCCCAAAAGAAAGAGCAGCAAAAGAGATGAGAGCCTACAAAAAAAAGAAATGAAAGTGATTTGCCATGCAATATAAACACACTGGGTCTCAGTAGAGACAGGGTGTATTTAGAAAGTAAAGGACACAGTGAAAATTACACAGACTAAATGGATTTTAGTCCTGGTTGACAAGTATTGACAAGACTGGAGTCTTAGAGTAAATTGCAAACATTGGAGAAAAGGGTGTCAGGTACTAGAGAAAGTGTACATGAAGAAGAGCATGCTTAATCTTAGTGTGAGCATCTGTTAACCTTATAAAGTTGTAATCCTGGAATCAGGAGTGATGGAACCATAGGAAACCAGCACATGAGGAGAAGCGCTTTTAAAAGCTGCCTGGAAGCAGGATTTGTATGACCAATATATAAACATTCATATGAAAGTTAGGAATTGTCACTGTGCCTGAGCTACTCAATATTTGCAGCTGTAGCCAATTAATATTTATTGCCAGTGACAAGGATATGCCCCATGTCTATGAGAGAGATAATTATGGGGATGGTATAATTAAATAAATTGAATAGGCTTGTATATTGCCATGATTATCAATTAGTTTTCTAAAATCAGCAGTTAAAAGCGGTGAAGACTTGGGCGGTGTGTGGGGGTGGTTAGGTAATACTATGGCTATGCCTGAGGGTCCAAATGCTCAGGTTCAATCCTCTGCACCACCATAAGCCAGATTTGAGCAGGGCTCTGGTAACAAACAAACAAAATGTGGTGAAGACTTAAGAATTTAATATCATTAAGAAACAGTGGAAAACATTCTGGAGATTTCTCAGAACATGAAAAATAGACCTATCATATGACCCAGCAATTTTTTTCTTTGATATTTATCCAAAGGAAACAAAAAACACATATCAGGAAAGGCCTATATTCACAGCAGCATAATTTTTAAAATTTTTTATATTTATTTATTTATTTCCTTTTGTTGCCCTTGTTTTGTTGTGGTGGTTATTATTGTTGTTGTTATTGATGTCGTCATTGTTGGATAGGGAAGAGACGAATGGAGAGAGGAGGGGAAGACAGAGAGGGGGAGAGAAAGATAGACACCTGCAGACCTGCTTCACCAAGTAGTAAAGCGACTCCCTGCAGTTGGGGAGCCAGGGACTCTACCGGGATCTTTACACTGTCCTTGCGCTTCATGCCATGTGCGCTTAACCCGCTGCGCTACCGCCCGACTCCCAACAGCATAATTTTTAATTGCCAAAACTTGAAAACAGAGCAACTCAGATGTTCAACAACAGATCTGTGGTTTTTTGTTTTTTGTTTTTTAAAGAAAACAGCTGGCATATACACATAAAGGAATACTACTTGGCTATTAAAAGTGAAGTCATCTTTGCAACATCTTGGATGGAACTAGAAGACATCATATTAAATGAGATAAGCCAAAAAGAGAAGGGGAAATACTGAATGATCTCACTTATAAGCAAGACCTAATAAATAGGGACAAGAAGAGAGAAAACAAAGTGAAACATGAACTGGGCATAGTGCATAACATCAAAGCAACAAAGCCTGGGGAATGTGGGGGGTGGAAGAGAACTTTCAGGGCCAGTGTAGAATGAAATTATGCTTGTGCACAATGACATTAACACACTGCAAAGCATTCATCCCCTCAATAAAAAGAGGTGGAAAATAATATGGGTGTTGGCAAGTAGCTGCTCTAATGAGAAGCCTTGAGAACCACAATATAATAAGATGAAATTCAAGTTATGATTTTGAGGAATACTGGTTTCAAGTTGACTTCAGTCATTATTGTGAGAACCAATGACCAAACAAAGCAAGCATCACTGAGAGAGGCAACAAAAACCATAAGCAACATTGGAATTAGAGAAATTAGGTTAAGGGAACTTGCAGAGAAACAAATCATAATACAAGAGTTTCTATTAGTGAATTTTCAAATGAGGAAATAGAAAAAAAATCAGTTATTGGTGTAGAAAGGGATATAGCCACAAAATCAAGGTAGATAATGTGTCTAATTATATGGAAGCTATAAAATGGGAGCTAGGGGGTGATTCTGGAAATCTAAAATGCCATTTTGCAAAAGATACAACTAGAGATAGATGCACAAATGACTAAAGTTTTAAAAAATAATGTTAATTATTATTATTATCATCATTGTCTTTATTATTATTACCTCCATGGTTATCGTTGGGGCTTGGTGACAGCACTAAAATTCCACTGCTCCTTTTAGCCATTTTTTTCCTCCTTTCTTTCTTCCTTTCTCTCTCCCTTTTAAATTATTATTATCTTTTATTTTTATTTATTATTGGATAGAGACATAGAGACAGATTGGAGAGGGACATAAGGAGGGAGAGAGATACCTGCAACTCTACTTCACCACTCATGAAGTTTTCCCCCTGCAGGTGGGGACCCAGGGCTTGAACCCATGTCCTACGCATTGTAGTGTGTGAGCTTAACCAGGTGCACCACTTCCTGGCCCTTCTTTTTTCTTTCTTTCTTCCTTCCTTCCTTTCTTTTTCCCTTTACTTCTATTTTTCTGTCTTTATTTAATTTAATAGGAAAGAGAGAGAATGAGGGGAGGAAGATAGGGAGAGGGAAAGACAGACACCTGCAGACCTGCTTCAAAGCTTGTGAAGAATCCCCACTGTAGGTGGGGAGTGAGGGCTCTGACTTGGTGTGCCACTGTCTGGCCCCCAGTGTTTAAAGTCTTGATGAATTTATGTCACCTAATGTTGGAAATACTTGGTTATTAAAGTGTTAAGAGAATTGAATGTCCGAGAATTTCAGAGAGCCAGTACAGCGGTTTACACAATAGACTTTCACACTTGAGGTCTAGAGGTCCCAGGTTCAGTATCTGGCAAAGCCAAAGCTGACCAGTGCTCCACCAAGAAAATAATCAGTAATACAGGAGTACCTTCAATTAATGCAAAGAGAAACCTGGTAGTATTGGAAGACCAGTTTTACCCTTACTCTATGGGGCTCCATGACTTTATTACTTTATTGTTGCTTATTAATGGATAGGAGGGATATCCAGTCCAGACTTAGCACCTGCAGTTTTCACTGGAACCTCTGAGAAGATTAATCTACTTCTGGGGTGTTATCTCTCTCCCTCTCTCTCTCTCTCTCTCCTCTTTGCAGATGGAATAGACAGGTAATTGTCACATTTTGTAGTATGTGTCATATTCCTAGTTTTAGTACTAGACATTTTTTATCATCTTCAGAAAATGGCATGTGTAACTAGAATTCCAGGTTTGATTTAAAGTCTGTTCTCTTTCCATAATACTCACACCCTCATTAATCCTTCAAAACCAGTACTAACATGACATCTGGAAGTATATCTATTTCCTTTTTAAATTTTTTGATATTGATTTACAAAATTACAAGACAATAGGGATGTAATTCTGCACCATTCCTGCCACCACAGTTCTGTGTCCCTGTCCCCCAACTGAAGGTGTGATAGTTCTCTCAAGGTTGTAGATATCAGCTGACTATCTAAATTTATCTGTCTGTCTATCTATCTATCCATCTGTCTGTCTATCTATCTCTTTTTTTAACTATAGCAGAGCACTGATATTTTTGCAGTCACTTTAGAAGGTATTAATATAGTAAATATCTGTGCTGTCTTATACACAAACAGTATGTCCTGCTGTGTTCCTGTGATGTAAGTCATGACTATACAGATAATTTACATAAGATGCCCTATATAAACTTGTGGGTTGACATTAAAAGTCTACGTAATAAATAAATTGAAAATGCCAATAATGATTTCCAGGAGGTGTAAGAACATAAAAGACTAAACATACTTAGCAGTGGGCCAGATTTCCCTGGGGTGTTATTAACCCACAGATCAGTTGCTGAAGATAAATAGCAGGTCAGGCATAAGGCAGAGAGTCATTGCTCTCCTAAGCATTGAAATGAACTCTAAAGGAAAAGCAAGACAGTAAATTGTGACATTCCCTCTGGGTACTCAGTGTTCATGTAACCACACACTCCGTAACAATTGATACATCACATCCATATCAGGAAAAGCCCTAGGTTTGTGAAGCCACATGTGGTGAATTGGTATTTAGGATGACTGTGAAACATGTTTCCATTGAAGACTTTTCCGTTATTCAGAATTACATCTTACATAAACTTATAAACGAGATAGTTACTGGAGTTCATTACTGGGACATATCACATTTTTAAGTTAAAGTTGTGCAAATATCATAAGAATACATGGAAAAAATAACACTTAAAGCAGATGATTTTTCTAACTCTGTCTCTAAAACCACATCGGTGTTATCTCCAAGGTTTATTACCACTTTAATAGGCCAAGTTGTCTTTTTTTTTTTTTTTTGGCATGAAGGGTTATCACTGGGGCTCAGTGTCTCTCTCTGTTTCTCCCTCTCTATCTCCCCCTCCCATCTCAATTTCTCTGTCTCTATCTAATAAATAAATAAAAATTAAAAAGAGAGGAGTAGATAGATAGATAGATAGATAGATAGATAGATAGATAGATACCTATGGCAATGTTTTACCACTCGTGAAGAGAAGCTGCCCTTTTACAGGTGGTTACCAAGGGCTTGAACTTGGGTCCTTGAGCATGGAAATGTATGAGTTCTACCAGGTGTACAGCCTGGTTCCTTCTTAATAAAATATTACACTATTTAAAATCCTAACTTGACATATAACTTTGGAAGTAGTAAGCAATATGGGATGTTTATTACTTCCCAAATGATCCAACTATTTTAGACCACAAGATTATACTAGTATGAAACTATTCTTGATACCAAATGTAATGGGCTTATTAGAGCAGTCTCTGATGAAAAATGCTACTGTCAATGCAATCCAAGAAAATTACTTTTGCATTCAGGAATGTATATAATCTGATATTTGTCTGATATGAATACAAAGAAAGCCTTTCAGATTCTTCAGCTACATTTTGGAATAAAGCTTATATACTACACAAATCTTTTGGTTCCAACTATCTTTTGCAGTCATTAATTCATATTTTATTGACTACAAGCATTTTCCATATTTTCCCTCCTAATTCAAGCTGGAGCTCTCCTTTAGAATTTTCAAAAACCTGCATTATTCAAAGGCAGCTTTAAGTTTCTTACAGAGTGATGCAATGAAAAGGTATAACAGACTAGGCAGTACATGTCTTGTAAAAGCAAATCACTAGTCTTTCATGTCTGCTTCTGTACTCTGTGTGCCATAATACTCCCTAGACAGTAAAAAACTGTGAGTCAAATGAAGCTCTGTATTGCAAGCGGAAAGATCAATAGGTTTATAGCAATTTCCCATAGACAAAGAACTTCACTCAACGCATTTTATATGGAGCTCTTAAATACCAGTGAGAATTGCACCCAAAGGGGTAAATAGATAAGCCAACAAAAACATTATACAGTATTGACATCTAGAAATTTCTGTTATATCAATCATGTGTACACTGAGTTTAATTTCAACCACAAAACAGTAAACGATCAAGAATTTATCATGATGCAGATAATGCTGGCTATCTTTCCCAAGTCACATAATCTCAACAGCACCACATCACACACAAAGCATTTTCTAAATCAATTAATTTGATTTTCTAAATCAAAGTTTTCAAACTTTTTTCAACAACAAATCATAGAATTTGAAAATCATTCAGAATTGCTTCATCTTATTTGAACTCCCTAAAAATGCTTGTTATAATATGCAACATTCTTCTGAAGATAGATAACCCTTATGTCTTCAATTTTTTAAAGTGTAAAATGTAAATTCCACTTGGTCTAGGATCTTAAAAATCAGTATTTTACTTCTACATTTTAGATGTTGGTGATTGTTTTCATAGGAATAATATGGTATTTTTATCAGCAGTTTGAAATTATGTGATTGTTTCAAAAGCCATTACATCATATAACAATTTTTATACATCTATAAAATCTTTTAATAGTCAATTCAATAGCCATTAGGATGAAGCATGCTGTATTTGCTACATTAAATCAACCTCTAAGAGATGTAGGGGGTGGTTTTCTCCTTCCTGTGCTTCTACCTAATATTTATTATTATTACTAGCACATATGAAGAAGGTCTCAATCCCTCAGGGTTTAATTCTATGAAAGAAAAGGAGTGCTTAGCTCTGTATACATCATCACTGAGCTATACGCTTCTAAAAAGCTACAAAGGATAAATTAGAAAGGAAGAATGGATATAGTTGGCAAAATCATGCCCAAAATTCCAGCAATACCCTCAAATAATTCAGTCTCTAAACAAATAGAAGTTTGAAAATACAATAGATTGAAAAATGGAGAACTGGATTCTAGAAAGAACTTTGACAGGCTGAACAGAATAACTTTGTAAAAGTTACTTTGTTTCATTAGGCTTTTTCCCCATTATCTAAAAAAAGAAAGAGGAGAGTCAGATGACATAAGTGAAGTATCCTGATGTACTTTATCACAGTATACATACATCCTGAGAGATAAGCTTCTCATTGAATATTTCCTCTATTTCATTTGTTATAAAATATGTTGTGTGAAATAGTGAGCAACATGTTTTTAATTCTATAGTTTTGTCCTCCTTTTGACTTTTATTGGTTATCATTATTATTATTAAATCATGATTGCTGTGACATGTATAACTAACTAGTTTACATGCTTTAATTTACTTTGTGTTTATATAAGAAATATGAATTTACTAATTGTTCGGATATTTAATATTAAATACTGGATATGAAGAAGCAAACACAAACTCAGTGCTGCAGAAATGTATTTCTTCTGTGGACCATCTACTTAAAACCACTAAAAAAGCTTCTATGAATCAGAAATGCTAAAATGCACAGCAATAATAGTAAAACTCACACCATAATTTATAGAAAATGAATCACCAGTTCTATGAAAAAAAGTCATCTGCTTGAAATTGCAATGATCATCTAGTAAAACCAGAATAAACGCTGAAATAAACTGATTATATTTCAAAGTTCCTTTCCTCTTTGCAACACAGAGCAATAGATCTCCTAGATCTATTGAGATATATATGAGATCGCTGAGGACAGAATGAAAATATGAGCCAGAAAATAGATTTGGGAAACATCGGTCTTTTGCCCTTTCTCAAAATACAGACATAACTGAATTGTCAAAGCAGGACTGACAGTGAATGTATAGCATCTGACAGCTCAAACACAACCTGTTCATCAGTCTGATGCTGCCAAGTCTGAGATGGCAGGATTCCACCACGTAAATATGTCCGTGTCTTGCGGTTAGGAGGACTGGCTTTTGCTTTCAGTTGATTGGAGCTAATTATTACTATATTGAAGTACTGCATGCCACTTAAGCTACAACCTCAGGGCCAATATTCAAACCCTCATACCTTCAATTGCACAGGATGCATTTGTAATACCCACCCCCCACCATTGAATATACTAAATTATAGAAAAGACAATGAATTGGGAGAGTATTTCAAGCACTTCTGAGATCTGTCATATTCCCTCAATTGCTTGGCAGTGTGCAAGTTTTAGATTCTAATTTTCTGGCTCACTCATGATTTGCTCTGGTGATGTCAGCACTTCATAATTCAGATGCCAAGTGTTGTTTATACCTCCCTATCCTCCAGGGACTCGTAAATCTGTCCTGCATCCACAAGCTGTCAGAGGAGAAGAAAAGTACTGGTCACTGATCTTGTCATGATCAACATAGCTCTCAGCACCCTGGTTAATATCTTGGCCTGCCTGTATTAAAATGAGCCAGTAATCCAAATGTGCACCTGTGTATCTTTCCTGTCTCTGCAGTGCTTGATCTTCTTACTCCTGGCATTCTTTAAGCATGTTAGACAGTTGTTATACAAAGTGGAAGACACTTCTACTAAAGAGTTTTGTGCATATATATCAAGCAGGTTATTGAACAATTTATTAAGATTTCACAGGAGCAAGAAGTCCCTCCAGATGGCTATTTTTCCTTCTGAATGCTCCCAATTTACTTAACAGACTGAATATGAAGGGAGAAGCCTCTGTGAAAAGTGACATGAACAGCAATAAAACTGAAGGCTCTCTGCTGAAATGGCCCCATTAAATCCACCATTGCCCTCTTTATGGTCCATGTTGGTTCAATTCTTTTTGGCAAAGAATACTTGCAGTGTTGAGATCATCTTCAATAATCTTTCACCACTCTTCTGGGAAAAAAAAATCTTTCCCAAAAACTGAAAATTGAGCTTATTTAAGTCTTCAAATTATTTTCTTTTTCATAATGAATTGTTTATAAATTCACATTCTATTTAATAGATTTTTATTAATATACTTGGTTTATTTTTAATTTGAGATAAAGTAATTTATTCTGAAGTATATGGTAATAATAACAAACATCCTGACCTAGAGGACCCTTCCATTTCAACAATACTAGAAACACTTAGGTAATTTTTGTCAAAGTGAAGACTTTAACACTCTGGAGTGACATTTCTTTTTATTTATTTATTTATTTATTTATTTATTTATTTTTATTTTTAAATTTTTTATTTAAGAAAGGATTAGTGAACAAAAGCATAAGGTAGGAGGGGTACAACTCCACACAATTCCCACCACCCAATCCCCATAACCCACCCCCTCCCATGATAGCCTTCCCATTATCTAGCCCTCTGGGAGCATGGACCCAGGGTCGTTGAGGGTTGCAGAAGGTAGAAGGTCTGGTTTCTGTAATTGCTTCCCCGCTGAACATGGGCGTTAAGTCAGAAAGATAAAGATGAGTATGGGATGATCCCACTCATTAACAGAAGCTGACTTAGAAGATCTGAAAGGGAAACTAAAAGCAGGACCTGATCAAATTGTAAGTAGGGCACCAAAGTAAAAACCCAGTGGTGAGGGGTAGACATGTAGCTTCCTGGGCCAGTGGGGGGTGGGAGTGGGCGGGAGCCATGGGTCACAGTCCTTTGGTGGTGGGAATGGTGTTTATGTACACTCCTAGCAAAATGTAGACATATAAATCAGTAGTTAATTAATATGAGAGGGGGAAATCAATTGTATGTCTCAAAGTTTCTCAAAAGACAAACTGAATCTTTTTAATATATTGGAGTGACATTTCTTAAGTAGAAAGAAAAACAGAGGGCTGGGCAGTGGCACGGTTAAGCACATATGGTGCCAAGTATGCAAAAGTATGCCAGGATCTGAATTCTAACACCCAGCTCCCCACCTGCAGGGCAGACACTTCTGAACCAGTGAAGCAGGTCTGCAAGTATCTATCTTTCTTGTTCTTTTTTTTTTTTTTTTACTTTGTAGATGTAGATTATTTTTGCTTTTCTTTCTTTCTTTTTTTTTTTTTTTTTTATAAAAAGGAAACATTGACTAAACCATAGGATAAGAGATAAGAGGGGTACAACTCCACACAATTCCTA
This sequence comes from Erinaceus europaeus, assembly GCF_950295315.1. Taxonomy (NCBI): domain Eukaryota; kingdom Metazoa; phylum Chordata; class Mammalia; order Eulipotyphla; family Erinaceidae; genus Erinaceus; species Erinaceus europaeus. The sequence goes on along the minus strand of NC_080175.1, from coordinate 84,765,230 downwards.
CCACCAGAACTCTGTATCCCCTCCCTTCCCCTGATAGCTTTCCTATTCTTTAACCCTCTGGGAGTATGGACCCAAGGTCATTGTAGGATGCAAAAAGTTGAAGGTCTGGCTTTTGTAATTGCTTCCCCACTGAACATGGGTGTTGACAGGTCGATCCATACTCCCAGCCTGTCTCTCTCTTTCCCTAGTGAGGAAGGTCTCTGGGGAAGTGGAGCTCCAGGACACATTGATGGGGTTGTCTGTCCAGGGAAGTCTGGTCAGCATCATGGTAGCATCTGGAACCTGGTGGTTGACAAGAGAGTTAACATACAAAGCCAAACAAATTGTTGACCAGTCATGGACCTAAGGGCTGGAATAGTGCAGATGAAGAGTTGGGGGGGGGGGGTCCTCCATTTTGTAGATAGTTAGTAGGCATATTTTAGTTATATTCCAAAGGGCCTGTGGCTATACGATACTAGTTGTTTTATATATATATATATATATATATATATATATATATATATATATATTTCTTCCTCCCTCTTTACCTTCCCCTTCCCTCTTTTCTCAATTTATCTGTGTTCTATCCAGTAAAATGGAAAAAAAATAGCTTCCAGGAGCAGTTTATTTATAGTGCTGGCACCAAGCCCTGAAGGTTAAAAAAAAGAAAGAGAGGGGAGTTGGGCGGTAGCTCAGCGGGTTAAGCGCATGTGGCACAAAGCGCAAGGACCTGCGTAAGGACCCTGGGTCAAAGCCCAGGCTTCCCACCTGCAGGGGAATCACTGCACAGATAGTGAACCAGGCCTGCAAGTGTCTGTCTTTCTCTCCCTCTCTCTGTCTTCCCCTCCTGTCTCCATTTCTCTCTGTCCTATCCAACAAGGATGACACCTTGTTGGACAATAACTACAACAATAAAGCAAGGGAAACAAAAGGGAATAAATAAATAAATATTCAAAAAATTAAAAAGAGAGAGAGAGAGCAAGTTACCACAACATTAAAGTTTACTCCAGTGTAGCAGGGCCAAGCTGCAAAACAAAGAAGGCGCAGTTTACAGGTGAACCTTTCAGCTCCCCCCAGAAATAGTCTTACAAAGAAACTAGTTTTAGTACTTACTTCAACCTAGTTTAGACTCAGTGGCTAGTTTTACTAATGGCAAAGGTTTTGTTATATAAAAATTCAATATTAGGAAATATGCTTTTTTTCCACTTTGTTTTGCCCTATTTTGAAAGGCAAATGCCAGGTGATCTCGCTAAAAAGTAGGGCTTAAAAACAAAACAAGGGAAAGATCCAGGGTGACACATTAATAAACTATGATCTTTTCCAACATTTTCATGGACACAGAGTGAGGAGGTCAATGAAGATCGAAAGAGGGGACTTCTGGGAGGCATGGCCATGGAGTAACAGGGATTTGGCCTTTCCACTATTAAAACAACAAATAAATACAACAAGAGGCCCAGATGAACTCACCATCTACAGCTGAAAGATCTGCAGGTGGGTGCTCACATGAGGTCGGGGCAATAATGGGCGTAGTTTGAAAGATCAACACATTCATACCAGAACTCTGGGCATAAGTATGGCGCTGAGCTGCACCATTTTGGCCATTTTGCTTTGTGGAGATGATGGTTAACCCATGCTTGGTACCTTGGAAGAACTGTGGTGGTTTTCAATGGAGGGGTTTGGCATTCAAAACTCTGGTGATGGGAAAGGTGTGGAATTATAGCCCTGTTGACATGCAATTTTGTAAATCAATATTGAATCACTAATAAAAAAATAATTAAAAAATGAAAGAGGGTGGGTACCTAGGTCTCCTACAGAGGAAGGAGATGACAATTTAGTGGTGGGTTAAGTATGCAAACATCTGTCTTGGAGAAATGTGACACTGTAATCCGATGATAACAACAATCCTTACTAAAGTTCTTTGGAAAAGATATTTTTTGTATTTTATCATCTTAAAAAATTTATTTTAATTTTATTGAACAGAGACAGAAAGAAATTGAGAGGGACAAGGGATCATTATATATATATATATATATATATATAGAGAGAGAGAGAGAGAGAGAGAGAGAGGGAAAGAGAGAGCAGAGAGAGAGAGAGAGAGAGAGAGAGAGAGGGAGAGAGAGAAAAAACAATGGTTTACTGCTCAAGGGTTTTCTCCATGTAGGGGTTTGAACCCAGGTACTTGTGCATGGTGATATATGTGCTCAACCAGGTGTTCTACAACCTGGTCCCTATATTTTATCTTAATGTGATAAAAAGTAGCTAGTAGTTTGAAAAATTTCAAGCTCTAATTTCTGCATAACTAAACGTGGAAGTGGTTTCACTGAATAAACTTCATACAAATTTGAAGTAAAACAGATCTAAGACCCAAGCAAACTTGCATGCCTTAATGCATTTATTTGTAAAAAAAAAAAAAAAAGATAATAATAACAACACTAATATGTCAAGGGGGTTTGTAAGAATCAAGATGAATGTTCATGTTCATAAAACCCCTAGCAATTTTTTATAAGAGAAAGGGTTCAACACATACTAAACACATTTTATTTTCACAAATTATCTAGCACTTTCACTCACAGGGAAACACTGCTCTTTAGAAAAAGGAAGTTATGTTGACTAAATCTGCATTGAGGACTTTACCTGAATATAACACAAAGAAATGAAATTTTGTGTAGAAGAGTAAATAATACAAATTATACGGGCTTATTACTACTTTTGTTTCTTTTCTCTTCTTTTCTTTTCTTCCTCCAGGGTTATTGCTGGAGCTTGTGCCTGCACCACGAATCCACTGCTCCTGGAGGCCATTTTTCCCCCTTTTGTTGCCCTGGTTTTATATTTGTTGTGGTTATTAGTGTTGTTGTTACTGATGTTGTTGTTGTTGGATAGGACAGAGAGAAATCGAGAGAGGAGTGGAAGATAGATAGGGGAGAGAAAGACAAACACCTGCAGACCTGCTTCACCACTTGTGAAGCTACTCCCCTGCAGGCAGGTGGGGAGCTGGGGGCTGCAACCAGGTTCCTTACACCGATCCTTGTGCTTCATGCCATGTGCACTTAACCCGTTGCTCTACCATCCGACCCCCAATACTACTTTTGTTTCTGTATCAGAGATATTTTGTCAGGTCTCTTTTGGACCAGTCCACAGTATCACTAGCCCTCCTCTCTTTCATGGATAGTATCTTTGAAAACCTACCTCTAATCTCAACAGTAACACAAGCCAGAGTGGATGGCCTTTTTTGTTTGTTTATTTTAGAGTATAGAGAGGGAACTAAGCTATGTGAATGACAGATGTATGCCAATTTCAATCATACATTTACAAGGCCAACAGCTCTGGCTTGCATTAGTACTGAGATTAGAGGTAAGTTTTCAAAGGTACTATGCATGAAAGAGAGGAGGGCTAGTCACACTGTGAACCAGTCCAAAAGAGGCCTGAGTCGTATCTAGTTCAAAAATTATATCCTATAAAGGTCTTTCTGTTTTTAAAATGCCTTATTCTGAAAGAATCAGGGCTACATTGTCAGACTCCATGTAGGTTAGCTCACAAAATAGCTACTCCTCCAGTATGGGCAAAATTGTGAAAGATTTTTTGGGTATGTGTCCTTTTCCATTATCCATCCCATTGTGCTAATTACAATCCAAGAGATCAAAAAGGGTATGATTTCTAGAGCAATGTTTTTTTAATTCTTTAATTTTTTTTAATAGTGGGGATAGGCATTAAAGCAGTGGGTTAAGTGCACACGGCACGAAGAGCAAGGACTGGCATAAGGATCCTGGTTCCAGCACCTGGCTCCCCACCTCCAGGGGATCACTTCACAAGCGGTGAAGCATGTCTGCAGGTGTCTGTCTTTCTCTCCCCTTCTCTATCTTCCCCTCCTCTCTTGATATCTCTCTGTTCTATCCAACAACAACAATAGCAATATCAATAACAAGGGCAATAAAATGGAAAAATAGACTCCAGGAGCAGTGGATTCGTAGTGATAACACTGGAGGCAAAAAATAAATAATAATAATAATAGTGATTCAATAATACCTAACAAGATTGTAAGACAATAGGGGTACAATTAATTCCACATAGTTCCCACCATCATAGTTTCACATCCTATCCCCTCCACTGGAAGCTTCCCTATTCTTTATCTCTCTGGAGATGTAGACAAAAATTCTTTATAGGGTTCAGAAGGTAGAAAGTCTAGCTTCTTTAATTGCTTCACTACTAGACATGGGCAGAGAAAGGTAGATACATATCCCCAGTCTGTTTCTATCTTTCTTTAGTGGGGTAGGGTTCAGGAGAGGGGAGACTTCAGCTCATATTTCTGAGGTCATTTACCCAGGGAAATCAAGATGTCCTGTAGAATGCTTTCTTCCTCTCCCTCTTTTTTCCTATGGTATCCCTATAATGCATGTATCCTTTGAAGTCATCCCATATGCCTCTGTTATTGTTTTCAGTATCTCTTAATCTCTTTTTGAGATCTCTTGATTCTTTCTTAGTTTTCTCTAATTCATCCTCAATCTTGCTAATTCTGTTTTCTGCCTCACTTATTCTATTTTCTCTCACGTCTGTTGCTTTCTGTAGCTCAGCTATTTTGTTGCCCTGTTCTGATACTGTGTTAAAATGTTCAGCCAGTTGTGCTCTTAGCTCAGCTATTTCAGCTTTCAGTTCTCTAATTACCTGGGCATAGTTAGTACTTTCTTTCAGAGTCTTTATTCTAGATTGTCTCCTGATGCCAGGCCTCCTTAACATTATTGTACTAGCTTCTGACTGAGGAACTGAATTCTCTCTGAAACTGTATACAAAGATGTTGATACAGATATCCCTGTAGTGAGCATTTCTATTATTTTTTTCACATCTGAATAAAAAAAGACTAAACACCTCAGAGAGGCAATTCTATTTTGCTTCCAAGGATTAATATTTGTGACCTGGATGCACCATTTTGAGATAGGAAAAACAAAAACCAATGTATGTCTCCAAAGAAAGTAATTTGTGCTTGACATGCTTTTTCTGAGTTCCTCATCAGTGCTTTCTTACTGACCTTACTTTTCCTTGCAGTTGAGAAGCAGTGAATCTGCTACTCCTGGGAGGTATGAGTTCTCATATACTCACTGATTTATATGGATTTCCTATAAACTGAAGATGACAGGATGAAATCAATCACCATGATGCCTACATCAGTATCCCATGATAGGATATGAGGAACACCTGATGATCTACATTATTATTAGAGAAGCATTGAGAGCACAGTATTTTCATGATGACTCCTAGGTCGGGGCTAAGATTACTTGGACAGTGTCACAGTGATAAAAACGAATAGATTATTCCATTTTGTAGCTTCAGTGGAAGTTTAAATGATGGAGATAAAAGGCTATCAGGAGGTTTTATCTGAGCTTTTCAAGAACTATTGAGTTTAAAGTGCTATTCTGTCTAGCACTTGGTTAGCATTTCAGAATAAAGTTCTATATTGGTGCAGTTTAAATAATATGTCAGCATCCAGCAGAAAAAAATATTAGTGCTGAAGTTCTACATTTCGTTTACATATTGGGAACAGAGCTGTTAGGATTTTTACTTTAATGTGCTTTTTAAATGATTTTATTTCTCTTACTGTACTTTTTGCAAATGATTATATACATGTTCAGTTACCAAAACTAATTTAAATATGTGCTACCTAACCAAGAATCCTTTCAGATGGCATGCAGCACCTCTCTGACAGGGAAAAAAGAAAACCGATATTAAAGATTTGTGAACAATGAGTCACACAACAAAGAAAGGAAATATAATGTTCTAAGAAAGTCATAGGTGGAGGTTTTACTTTGTAGTTGAATATAATTTCAGCCCTTTAAAAAAAGTGTTCATATTTCCATTTGTCATGAAATTTTAAAATGAAGGCTCTCCAGTATGCACATTTTAATTTAATACAAGGGAATGTAATTTATTATTTTGCACATATTTATTGTTGTAAAATGCTCCCACTGATGTCATAGTGAAGTCTGTGCATGAAATGAGGGCAAACAAATGATTCATTTTGCGTGAATGTTAACAATCAGTGTTACATTCTCCTCAAAATAAGTAAAATGTTCTTCACCAAAATGCTTCACTGTATTAGTTACGTATTCATCACTAAAGTTGCAATGAACAACCATGCTTTATAAGAACTCGTGCTCTGGCTCTGACAATGTCTTCCCAAGCAATTTTTCTATTCCACCTCCATTAAGCTCAAGCAAAGATTACTAAGACATATCCCAGGAATCTGTCGAGAATAGATTTCCCAGCTTCCTTCCATGCTAAGGTCTCTACTTTCACCTGCTCTGTTTTTTTTTAATGGTTCTTGTTTATTGAATAATTTGTCTTGCGTTTCATTTTACTACATTTCAGCCGCCAAGTTGCAGATGCTACTATGATGCCATCTTACTTCCCTGGGCAGGTGACCTCACCAATGCTTCCTGGAACCTCACCTCTCCAGAGTCCTACCCCACTAATGAAAGACAGAAACAGGCTGTGGAGGTCTAGATCAACCTCCCAACAATCATGTCCAGCAGAGAAGCAATTCAGAAATCAGAACTTTCACCTTCTACACCCCATCAAGAATTTTGGTCCATACCCCCAGAGGAATAAAGAATAGGGAAGCATCCAATGGAAAGAATGGGACACAGAACTCTGGTAGTGGGAACTGCATGGAATTATAGCACTATTATCTTACAACCTTGTAAATCAATATTAAATCACACAAGAAATGTGAGAAAAAATAATATAAAAAGCCAATAGCTGGCAAATCTCTGACTGTGAGCAGAATTTTCTCTCAATCTATGCGAGTTATGCAATGCCTGACTTGATTTGTGTAATAAAGTTTTACTGATTTGTCAAAAATATAAAAAGGACTAATTGTGTGATAAAAGATAGTAAAAAAATAGTATAATAAAGTAAATTGCCAAATCAGTTTGATTTCAGAGATACAGAAACTGGTTACATTATTCTGCCTCAGTTGCTGGTATATGATAAAATCACCCTTGTTTTCATGTTTAACTGAATAATAGAATTAGATATGTCTCTTTGTAAATCAACTCTTTCTTCATGAAACAATTATGTACTGGGCCACTTTTATATGTCAGAAACTATGTTAGGTTCTTAAACTACAAGGAGAAACAAGAATGACAATGCTACCAATGTGCTGTGGATCTTACATTCTACTGAGAGACACTAGCATTCATTCAACGCAGATGAGATAATTTCAGATTAAAAGTAAAAGAATATTATAAAGTTATTTTTCTTGTATAATTAAAATATAATTACTGTCTAAAGTCCAGGATATTATGTAGTGATTAGAGGACATTTAAAATAAAACAAATTAAGTGTGTGCCTGCATGCATGTGTGGAGAGAAAAAAAAGAATACAATACAGAACCAGGTATACTCAGGCAAAGTTGTTAATGACTGAAATGGTATTTTGAGCCAAGGGTTATCAGTACTCCATTTACTGCCAATGACTGGGTCACTGCCAGTAAAGGGGCAGGTTATTCAGCTCTCAAACCACATCTGTGGTCCATTTCCTAGATGATTGTTAGCACCACTTGTTCCTAGTTGAGCTCCCCAATACTACGATCAACATATCTACTCAGGAAATTTACTAGAGAGTGCCCTTGAGATTTTTTCTGAAGGGAAGTTAAATGAATGAGACAGGATAGCTGAAGAAGCTGAGATCTGGTGTAGTCTCAGTAGAGGCCTCAGTTGACCTGACATGGAAGAATAAATTGGGATGTCTTTTCAGAGTATTCCTGGCTTGGTGGGAAGTGGACCTAGTTTGTATAGCCTCACATTCACCAGTGATGGAATATAAGGCACCCTCATGCATTGGATCGACCTTCTCGTGGTGCATCCCGTGAGTACCCATTCATTGGGGAAACTAACGATCCTTCCTAGCTGACTGAATCCACATGGATCCCAGTCACTTTCAAAGCCAGCAACAAGCAGCTCCTGACAGCTTTCAACCTGACGCTGCTGACTGGCTACGGAAGAAGGGCAAACACTAGAAGAAGAAGAAGTAGGGAAACCTTTGTCAAACATGGCTGTTATTAGCCACAGAAGTCTCTCAAAGTGAGTGAAGCCTGAGGTCTTCGTAAATATAAAACGAAAGATTTATTCCCATAAAAGAATCTGAACAGTGTCATCTCAGTATTCAGCAAGCTATCCTATAACTTTGCTACTCAATTTTAATGCAAGAAAATCCTCATATATTAAAAATAAAATATTTTGAGATTCGACTTCCAGAGGCGGAGCTACGAGCAGCAGATCGCTTTCTCTCCTCTCCTCTCCTCTCCTCTCCCAGATCAACTAGGAATACCAAAGGAGACCACCCGGACTGAAACAAGACAGGACTAGAATGACTACAGGAACCCAGTAAATCACCCGTGAGTACAAACACGCGTGGCTGGTGACAGAGAGGAGAGAGGGGCCTAAGGAGAGATTAAGTGACTGCTAACAGTTCAACAGTTTATCAGTGGAAACACCACCTCCAGTCTGCTCCACCAACAAGGGGACAGATGAAGGGAGGAAAGGACTCCCCAGAGACTCACCAAGTGCAACTCTGAGTCTCCATTGCTACTACCCTCAGAAGCTGGAGCAGCAACAGGGAGGGACACCAGGGGACAGAGATCTAACCTGGAAACTAAGGAGAAGACCTATACCTCGGTGGCATAGCTGAGGGGCTGTGAAAGTCTCTTTGCATAACCACTGGGTTATCTCTGCCACACCCTGCTTTATCTCTTGGTCAGGAGTCAGTGATTAAGCTAAGAAGCCTATTGATAGTTTAAAAGGCCTCAGGCTCCCATAGCCTACAGGGAAGAAAAAAAAAAGAGGCTTTTACACCACTGAGCTCCAACTCAGGGATTGAAAAAACTGTTAACTTCCACCACGGTAAAACCTTTAATTAAATTACTTAGACACAAGTCAATCCAGGCAATAGTGATCAATAATTTGAAAAGTACTGATAAAGGGAACTCATAATATATAAAATGGTTAAAACAACAAGAAAAAATATTGGAGACTCGAACCAGGACAAGAGTCCAGCTAAAAGTCCTCCAGAGGGTGAAGCACAAAACAACGAGTTCAACATCCAAACATTAGCTAAGGAAATAATAACAGGAGTGAGTAAAGAATTTGAAAAAATTATAATCAGAAATGCAGGAACAACAAATGAGAATATGGAAGAAAATTCTAATTATCTCATGGTTATTAGAGAGCTGAAAGCTGAAATTGCTGAGCTAAGAAGGCAACTAGCTGAACAAGCTAAAACAGTATCAGAGCAGGGCAACAAAATAGATGAACTCCAGAAAGCAGTAGAGGGCAGAGAGAATAGAATCAATGAGGCTGAAGACAGAATTAGCAAGATTGAGGATGAATTAGAGACAACTAAAAAAGAAGTAAAAGATCTCAAAAAGAGATTAAGAGATGCTGAAAACAACAACAGAGTCCTATGGGATGACTTCAAAAGAAACAATATACACATTATTGGCTTACCAGAGGAAGAAAGAGAAGGAGAGGAAGAAAGCATTCTCCAGGCCATAAGAGCTGAAAATTTCTCTAGTCTAGACAACACCAAAGACATAAAGATTCAAGAAGCCAAGAGGGTCCCAAACAGAACTAACCCAGACCTAAAGACACCAAGACATGTCATACTTAGAATGGAAAGGAATAAGGATAAATAAAGGATCCTCAAGGCTGCAAGAGAAAAACAAAGAGTCACCTACAAAGGAAAACCCATAGGATTAGCAGCAGACTTCTCCATACAAACACTAAAGGCCAGAAGAGAATGGCAAGATATCTATCGAGTGCTCAATGAGAAAGGCTTTCAGCCAAGAATACTATATCCTGCTAGACTGTCATTCAGACTAGATGGAAGCATCAAAACCTTCTCAGACAAGCAACAGTTGAAGGAAGCAACCATCACCAAGCCTGCCCTGAAAGAAGTTCTGAAAGGTCTCCTATAAACAACCAGACCACCACAAATAGGACATATATCAAAACACTCTAAAACTCTTCAAGAATGGCGTTAAAATATCTTCAATCTTTGCTATCAATAAATGTCAATGGCCTGAATTCACCTATTAAAAGACACAGAGTAGGAAGATGGATCAGAAAACACAACCCAACAATATGTTGTCTACAGGAAACTCACCTAACTCAACAAGACAAACACAGACTTAAAGTGAAACGATGGAAAACTATCATACAAGCCAATGGCCCACAAAAAAGGGCAGGAACAGCTATTCTCATATCTGACATGATAGACTTTAAAATAGATAAGATTTAAAAAGATAGGAATGGACACTACTTAATGCTCAGAGGATCAGTCAATCAAGAGGACTTAACAATTATTAATATCTATGCACCCAATGAGAAGCCATCTAAATACATCAAACTTCTACTGAAAGAGCTACAGCAATATATTAACAGTAACACAATCATAGTAGGGGACTTCAACACCCCACTATCTCAACTTGACAGATCATCCAGGAAGAAAATCAGTAAAGACATAAGGGAGCTAAATGAAGAGATAGATAAACTAGAACTATTGGACATTTTCAGAGTCATTCATCCCAAGAAACTGGAATACACATTTTACTCAAATCCACATGGATCATTCTCAAGGATAGACCATATGTTAGGCCACAAAGACAGCATCAGCCAATTCAAGAGCACTGAAATCATCCCAAGCATCTTCTCAGACCACAGTGGAATTAAACTAACACTTAACAATCAACAAAAGATTAGTAACAGTCCCAAAATGTGGAAGCTCAACAGTACACTTCTTAACAACTTCTGGGTCAAAGAGGAAATCAAGGAAGAAATCAAAATGTTTCGAGAGTTCAATGAAAATGAAGACACAAGCTATCAAAATATTTGGGACACAGCTAAAGCAGTCCTAAGAGGGAAGTTCATAGCTATACAAGCACACATTAGGAAACAAGAAAAAGCACAAATAAACAGCCTGATTGAACATCTTAAAGACCTAGAAGAAGAACAACAAAGGAATCCTAAAGCAACCAGAAGGACAGAAATCACTAAAGTTAGGGCAGAAATAAATAACATTGAGAATAGGAAAACCATACAAAAGATCAATGAAAGTAAATGTTGGTTCTTCGAAAGAGTGAACAAAATCGACAAACCTTTAGCCGGACTCACAAAACAAAAAAGGGAGAAGACCCAAATAAATCGGATAGTAAATGAAAGAGGAGATATCACAACAGACACTGCAGAAATTCAACATATCATGCCAGGCTTCTATGAACAACTATATGCCACCAAGCTAGAGAACCTGGAAGAAATGAATGATTTCCTAGATACCTACCAACTTCCAAAACTAAGTAAAGAGGAAGTGGATAACATGAACAGGCCCATCACAGCTAATGAAATTGAAACAGTTATCAAAAATCTTCCCAAAAATAAAAGTCCTGGACCAGAGGGTTTTACAAATGAATTCTACAAAACTTTCAAAGAGGAACTAATACCTCTACTTTTAAAAGTCTTCTAGAAGATTAAAGACACTGGAATACTCCCTGCCAGCTTCTATGAAGCCAACATCACTCTGATACCAAAAGCAGACAGGGACACAACCAAAAAAGAAAACTACAGACCAATATCTCTGATGAACATAGATGCAAAAATATTGAACAAAATTCTAGCCAACCGGATACAGCAGTATATCAAAAAGATTGTCCATCATGACCAAGTGGGGTTTATCCCAGGCATGCAAGGTTGGTTTAATATACATAAATCAATCAATGTGATTCACCACATCAACAAAAGCAAGACCAAAAACTACATGGTCATATCAATAGATGCAGAGAAAGCCTTTGACAAAATACAACATCCCTTTATGATCAAAACACTACAAAAAATGGGAATAGATGGAAAATTCCTGAAGATAGTGGAATCTATATATAGCAAACCTACAGCCAACATCATACTCAATGGTGAAAAACTGGAAGCATTTCCCCTCAGATCAGGTACTAGACAGGGCTGCCCACTATCACAATTACTATTCAACATAGTGTTGGAAGTTCTTGCCATAGCAATCAGGCAGGAGCAAGGAATTAAAGGCATACAGATTGGCAGAGAAGAAGTCAAACTCTCCTTATTTGCAGATGACATGATAGTATACATGGAAAAACCTAAGGAATCCAGCAAGAAGCTTTTGGAAATCATCAGGCAATACAGTAAGGTGTCAGGCTACAAAATTAACATTCAAAAGTCAGTGGCATTCCTCTATGCAAACACTAAGTTAGAAGAAATTGAAATCCAGGAATCAGTTCCTTTTTCTATAGCAACAAAAACAATAAAATATCTAGGAATAAACCTAACCAAAGAAGTGAAAGACTTGTATACTGAAAATTATGAGTCACTACTCAAAGAAATTGAAAAAGACACAAAGAAGTGGAAAGATATTCCATGTTCATGGGTTGGAAGAATTAACATCATCAAAATGAATATATTACCCAGAGCCATCTACAAATTTAATGCTATTCCCATCAAGATCCCAAGCACATTTTTTAGGAGAATAGAACAAATGCTACAAATGTTTATCTGGAACCAGAAAAGACCTAGAATTGCCAAAACAATCTTGAGAAAAAAGAACAGAACCAGAGGCATCACACTCCCAGACCTCAAACTGTATTATAGGGCCATTGTCATCAAAACTGCTTGGTACTGGAACATGAATAGACACACTGACCATTGGAATAGAATTGAGAGCCCAGAAATGAGGCCCCACACCTATGGACATCTAATCTTTGACAAAGGGGCCCAGACTATTACATGGGGAAAGCAGAGTCTCTTCAACAAATAGTGTTGGAAACAATGGGTTGAAACATGCAGAAGAATGAAACTGAATCACTGTATTTCACCAAATACAAAAGTAAATTCCAAGTGGATCAAGGACTTGGATGTTAGACCAGAAACTATCAGATACTTAGAGGAAAATATTGGCAGAACTTTTTTCCGCATAAATTTTAAAGACATTTTCAATGAAACAAATCCAATTACAATGAAGACTAAGGCAAGTATAAACCTATGGGACTACATCAAATTAAAAAGCTTCTTCACAGCAAAAGAAACCATTACCCAAACCAAGAGACCCCTCACAGAATGGGAGAAGATCTTTACATGCCATACATCAGATAAGAGTTTCATAACCAACATATATAAAGAGCTTGCCAGACTCAACAAGAAGACAACAAATAACCCCATCCAAAAATGGGGGGAGGACTTGGACAGAATATTCACCACAGAAGAGATCCAAAAGGCCGAGAAACACATGAAAAAATGCTCCAAGTCTCTGATTTTCAGAGAAATGCAAATCAAGACAACAATGAGATATCACTTCACTCCTGTGAGAATGTCATACATCAGAAAAGGTAACAGCAGCAAATGCTGGAGAGGGTGTGGGGTTAAAGGAACCCTTTTGCACTGCTGGTGGGAATGTCAATTGGTCCAACCTCTGTGGAGAACAGTCTGGAGAACTCTCAGAAGGCTAGAAATGGACCTACCTTATGACCCTACAATTCCCCTCCTGGGGATATATCCTAAGGAACCCAACACTTCCATCCAAAAAGATCTGTGTACACATATGTTCTTGGCAGCACAATTTGTAATAGCCAAAACCTGGAAGCAACCCAGGTGTCCAACAACAGATGAGTGGCTGAGCAATTTGTGGTATATATACACAATGGAATACTACTCAGTGGTAAAAAATGGTGACTTCACCGTTTTCAGCCGATCTTGGATGGACCTTGAAAAAATCATGTTGAGTGAAATAAGTCAGAAACTGAAGGATGAATATGGGATGATCTCACTCTCAGGCAGAAGTTGAAAAACAAGATTAGAAAAGAAAACACAAGTCGAACCTGAAATGGAATTGAAGTATTACACCAAAGTAAAAGACTCTGGGGTGGGTGGGTTGGTGGGGAGAATACAGGTCCATGAAAGATGATGAATGACGTAGTGGGGGTTGTATTGTTAAATGGGAATCTGGGGAATGTTATGCATGTACAAACTATTGTATTTACTGTTGAATGTAAAGCATTAATTCCCCAATAAAGAAATAAATTATAAAAAAAAATAAAATATTTTTGCCAAATATCTTCTTGTCACTCCTATAATTCCACTGTTTTTAGTTGCAGTTAGGTCAAGAGAACCCAAGAACACTTTGATGAGAGAGAGCAAAGAGGAAAACAAGTCTATGACTTCACCCTAGTTCTCTCCCTTGACAGAAAATAACTATTTTTTTAAGGTAGCCAAATCTAATGATTCTCTCTTTCTTGTTTAAGGTGACTTCTTCCCCCTCTTTTATTTACTTCAATACTAATACTGTTCAAGGACATGGTTACATCCTATTTTGCAGCAGTTGGAAGTGTGGCAGTATTTTCTCCTACTTTAGTTATGTATAAAATATAGACTAATTTATATTCTCAGTTTCTTTGGTCTTATAGAGAATATAAAAGACACTTAACTATACCATAAGAAAATAGAGTTAATAAAAAATGATCCATGGGATGACTTGATATAAATTGTGTTTTTCAGAACCTTGTCTGCTCATCTCTTCAGTACATTGATAGGATAATGTGTCACTGAATTATTTGCAGTTCTAAGAGTTCTCTGTTAGAAAATTGTAAAGCGAGCATGTTTCTTGGAATATTATATAAGCCTTCACTTCTAAGTCACTAAATTTTTCACAGATAATGTCCTAAGAGATTGATTATCATTCCCTTCCTTTTAATGGATACGAAGAAAATAACGAAAAGACAATGTCTTTGAGATTTTGGCAAAGACAACAATTAAAGGCTTATAAATACTGCAGTTGTTCTTTGGTGGAGTGGCCATTGCTCAATGTTAATGGTTTTGGCAGATCTGGATGTCCCGATGTTGACTGACTGGCATAAAGGTCAATTGCTTAATGTCTGAGTTGTCCTTCCGGAATAAAGACACTGATGCTGACCTGCTGGTAGGAGGAGCTGCCATTGAGGTTGTTTCTACAACAGTAATGATAGTTTAAAAAGAGGCTGTTCACCTTATTTTGATTCCTGCCTCTTGTGATCAATGGCACTTAAGCCAGATCAAGATCTGGAAAAGCAATTTCTGTGGATGTAGACAAATTAAATCCAACTTGCTACAAAGCTTTATGAACTTCATCTGTATTCTGTTCTAACAAACAGAACTAACCAGACATAGATAAAATTACTACTTCCCAGAGTACAAACAAGTTAAATATGACAGTATCTTTTAAATATATATATATATATATATATATATATATATGCTTTATTTAGTTCATCCATTGCTTGTTTTCTCTATATACCACATGATTAAAATCATACAATCATACAGTGTATTTAATTATAATTCATGATACTCATTAGGTCCACTTATGTTACAAACTTCAGTGTTTCATCTTTTTTTTCTTAAAAAGCTGAGTAATATTTCATATTGTAAATATTTTTTAAATATTTATTTATTTTTATGAGAGAATGAGAAGAGAGAGGTCAGAGCACTGCTCAGCCCTGGCATATGGTGGTGTCAGGAACTGAACCTGGTGCTTCAGACATGCGAGTCTTGAGCTCTGGGAGTGAGATATCTGCTACAGTGTGACTGCTCTGTCTCAGGTAAATTCTGTTATTTTGTTTCCCAGCTCACTAATTGATTCCTCTGATTCATTCAGTCTGCTGAATGAATTAAACCCTCTACTGCATTTCTTCATTCTTGTATTCTAGTGTAGTTTTGGATTCTAAAGGTATATAACTTTTTTTTAAATTTTTATATTTATTTATTCCCTTTTGTTGCCCTTATTGTTTTATTGTTATAGTTATTAATGTCATCATTGGATAGGACAGAGAGAGATGGAGAGAGGAGGGGAAGACAGAGAGGTGGAAAGACAGACACCTGCAGACCTGCTTCACCGCCTGTGAAGCGACTCCCCTGCAGGTGGGGAGCCGGGGGCTGAAACCAGGATCCTTATGCTGGTCCTTGTGCTTTGCGCCACCTGCGCTTAGCCCGCTGCACTACAGCCCGACTCCCAGGTATATAACTTTTCTATGGATAGCTTTCATATTTTTTTTCCCTTGGTCACCAGCACTACTACTGGGGCTTAGTACCTGCATAACATCTCTATTTATAGGGACATTCTTCCCTCTCTTTTTGTCTTTTATAGAGAATGGGATATAAAGATTGGAAGAGAGAGAGAGAGAGAGGGAGAGAGAGAGAGAGATGTGTGATTGCTCTCTTACTCCTAAAGTTTCTCCCCTGCAGATGGAGAGAAAGTACCGCCATTTGGCCTCCCAATTTTAGTATTTTCTAGTCTATGTATTGACTTAGTATTAGTGAGGATGCTCATAGTTCTTATTTTAAATGCTTTTATCAATGTAACTTGCCATCTCTGCAATCCCTAATGCTTTTTTTTTTCAGTCTGAAGCATGTTTCCTGTTTCCTCTCTCTGCCTGACTCTGTATTTGACTTGATACCAGGCAACTCTCAAAATTCTGCTGGTCTTAAAAATGGGCTCGTATATATTATATTTCACAGAATAGCAGAGTACAGCACCACCTGGTGATCTAACTTAGGCTCTTAGAATGAGCTCTCAACGTAAGTCATACACATAGCGCATAGTATGGGACATGCTGGTCCAACTTGACTGTGATGGATGGTTGACCTCAGTTGGATTTTTGAATAGGTGTACAACATGGTATTTGTTTGGGAAGGTAAGTCCAGATCTTTCTTATACTGCTCTCTTAAACTACCAACAACTGTGTTAATTGATACATATTTTATTTTTATTTTGTTCCCAGGCATTAAGTATTGGAGTTCAAAAGTGAACAGAGTCTTGCTTTCTTCCCCAAAGGATCTTAACAGTCTCTTCAAAAAGAAAGACCAGTAAATGATGCCATAACTATATCATTGTGTAGTAATCTTTGACAGTGGATTTGACACTAATCGATTGGACCACTCTCCGCAGTCTTAGCAGAAGTAAAATGAGGAATTTAGGAAAGTCAGAGAGAAGTTATGGAATAGACCAATATGAAATAGAATTAGAAATGGTAAAAAAAATATACCCAAACTTTGACATACTAGTGTGGACTAACAAGAAGAAAATCTTAAAATGAAATCTGATGTTACTGGCAACACATCTATCAAACTTAATTATTTTCTTCTTCTATCAATAAAATCTTCCAGGTCTTTGAAGTAAGTTGTTATGCAAATGCAACCACTATGTCTATATTGCCAGGAAACATTGCTTAGCGCTACTTTTCTGTGCCCAGATCCTCTCATGTTGGCTCATTCACCTGAGGAACCAATGTAGCCTTTAGCATCTCATCTTTCCTGTTGCTTGTTCAAACTCCAAACTAAAAGTGAAAGAAAAAAAATACAGAGACTTCTCATTAGAACTCAAAGGAATTAGAATATAAACCCGAGGGGGAAGACAAAACACTGTGTATATGAAAGTATATAGCTATATAGAAAGGGATTCGGTATAAGCTACATTTGAAAGGCAATTGAAAGCTACGTAGTGGTACAAGACTAGGCTTAGGGAGCTCTTCAAAATAAAACTATTACTGAAGCATGTGATTCTCAGTTATAAGAAACAAATTGAATTAGTGCTTGTAATCGGAGCAATGTTAAGAAAATTTGCTTAAACTAACCATTCAGACACATGTCCAGGAAACCACAAAAGTGTGCAGTTCTATGGTAGAAGTGAGTAAGACCTATACCACTTTATGCAAAGGATAAGCAGAGTGATTCAACTGTGGTCTGAGTACTGTGACACTTAGATAATTTCAGAGGAGAGTTAATTTTACCTTAGAGATTCACATTTCTAGAAGGCAGTAGGTATCAGAACAAATATTATATATAAACGCTCCGCTGGTGAGGCTTGGAAGGGAAGAGAGGATGGGAAGAAAAAGGTGAAATTATGTACAAATGTAAACAAATAGTTGTAGACACAGTAGTTAACCCATATCTGCTTATGCTCCCAATGGAGGATTGGCAATTCAGAACCCTGCTGTTAGGGACACTATGGAATTGTAACCCTGTTGACAAATAATTTTGTGAATCAATGTTAAATCACACACACACACACACACACAGAGAGAGAGTTGTAAAAATAAATTAAATTTTCTGCAACCAGTGTTTGTCACACTTTTTGGTGTTTACATTTTATAAATAAAAAATTATTTAAAAAAATAAAATGACCTAGGCCACTTGGAAGACAATGCAAGCAAGCTAGTCAGTGAGCTACTTTCCCAGCCTATGTCTAAAATGTGTAATTTGTTTTATTTTCCCCTTTATTTCCAGCTTATTCTATGAGGCAGCTCTGTGTGAAGTCAGAAAAACTCAAATTGTGTGTGAAGTCAGAAAAACTCAAATTGACCCAGTGAACTGACTTATTCTTATGCTCACAAACACACACACTTCCCAATATTTTATCTCCACGATATATTTTTGATAACAAAACTAGAGCTGGGTAGTAGTGCACCTGGTTATGTGCACAGACATCATCACAAACCTATTTTGCTAATTATTCATAATACCAACAGATACCGTAAAGATTAAGGAAAGGTGAACAACAACAACAAAAAACACTTGGATAAAGGAATTGACACATTCTAATTTAGAAGACAGACATGAAACAATAATTTGGATATTCAAGATCACAAAATATCTGGGCAAAAGTACATGACTGCTTTGAATAAGGACATCTATACCTTAATATGAACATGTAAACAAATAAACAAAAAAACAGCCAATGAATTAATGTTCCTTATATTCTGTGCTTCTCAAGGACAAAAGGTAAATTGCTAAGCTGCAAATAAAAGAAATTTGTTTGGGCTACATTTAGTTACCACACAAATCACATTAAGACAATACTGTTATTGTTTTTTAGAATATGTTTAGTATTACACTAGAATTGGACAGATTATCTCATTCATTCTCTCACTGTCTTCATTCATGACTAAATAGATTCATTCCAAACTAGTTTCTGTCTTGTTTATAAATTATTGTCACAAAATGAGTCTGGCTTTTTAAAAAAATTTTTATTTATTTATTCTCTTTTGTTGCTCTTGTTGTGTTCTTATTGTAGTTATTATTGTCGTTGTTGTTGGATAGGACAGAAAGAAATGGAGAGAGGAGAGGAAGACAGAGAGGGGGAGAGAAAGATAGACACCTGCAGACCTGCTTCACCACCTGTGAAGCGACTCCCCTGCAGGTGGGGAGCCGGGGGCTCAAATCTGGATTCTTATGCTGGTCCTTGCGCTTTGCACCACATGCACTTAACCCACTGCACTACTGCTCAACTCCTGAGTTTGATTTTTTTACAGATAACATAATTCAAAGAAGAACACACAGTGTATTTGCTCATCTCTTACTGTTTTTTTTTTACCGTTTGTAAGAATGTGTAAAATATTAACATATCTTTTATTAGATTTATGCATGAACAAAATGGAGTAATAATAGAAAAAGCATTGCAATGTTAAGATCTGGATTATTTTTCTATATTTTTTATATTACTACCATTATTTTGTGTGCCTTGAATTTCAATGTGCTCAGAATAGGTCAAATATGATAATATTTCTCACTACAGTGACCTTAATGATACTGAGAAATTATGTAGAAAAATAAATCATTTCACAATAATCTCAAAATTTTAAACTGTAGACACTCTTTACTCCCCATTTATATATTTATAATTTACATCATGTCCCTAGGCAGTAGAATTATCTGAAAATGAGATAAAAATAAGGGGGGGGGAAGGGTTCCACTTCAAAATAGAGAATGTAGCTTATAAATTAGACTAAGAATACTGAATAGAAAAAAATCTATTGACCCAAAGTTTTTCATGTTATTTTTAAACACAGAAAAAAAAATATCTGCAACCTTGAAAGAACTCCTATACCTTCCAATGGAGGGGTGGGGATACAGAACTCTGGTGGTGGGGACAGTGTGGAATCATACCACCATTATCTTATAATTTTGTAAGTTAATATTAAATCACTAATAAAATTAAAATAAAAGGTCCCTCAAACCCAAAAATGCTTTAGTGAAATTCAAGTATTTAATTTGCATAAAACCTTCCTAGGTTGTTAAAATGATCATGGAAAACAATGTGATCATGTCTCTTCCTGGGCTGTGACATTTATAGCCAGTGACAGCTCACTTGGATATTAGGCTGCTCAGGCTTGCGTGATGCCCAGGCCTGAGGCCACCTTGCCCCTCCACACACAGACTGACAGAAGCTTCAATACTATGATCTCTTTCACTACTCATTCTCTCTGCTTCTGTCTTTATATATTTTTTAATTTAAAATTCTAAATAATTTTTGAAAGTTTTTCTTAAATGTACTGTAACATTTCGGTGCTAAGACATAAACCAAGATTGATAGGCAAATCAATCTATATATCAACCAAAATTAGTATCTATCTTGAGATCAGGTATGGCGCGTGAGAGAAAAATACTTGGAAATTATATCAGAGATTCTTTACTCTTTTCCAGTGTGAAAATAGAGAGAAACTATGGAAGTTCCATGTAAAAATAAGTTGACTTGCTTACTTGGCTAAAACTACAAAATGGAGGCAATCCTCCTTAGAACTTCACGGAAATTCCTTAATGAAGAAACAACAGAAGAAGCATAAGTCCAGAAGCAAAATAGAGAAAAAAAAATAACTGGCCTCAATTCTCTCCCTGTTTTCAAGTTGTTTACAGTTTAGATGTGGAAGATTAAGACAGAAACTGTGAAAAGAATGAAATTTTATGAAAGTGCTACTGTTTCCAAAAACCAAAAATAATAATTAAAATAAACTTTGTACCACATTGGAAAAAGAACCTGGGATTAAATGGATTCGATTTTCCTCTGAACTTTCTCAAGTTTTAAAATAGTTTCACTATGTCTACATTTATAATGTGACTTAAAATATTCCTTACTTATTTGTTGATAGCTTTAGTTTCTGGTGCGTGAATTTTCAGCAGTACCTTGCAAAGATCTAAGTGACTTTATGAGAGTCATTCGTGATAGTGGTCACTTTTTAGCTGTCTTCTGATTATTTGATAAGCATAAGGTTTCCTTCATTGTTGGTAGTGCTTAAACCAACATCTCAGAGGTATAAGCAAAATTAAAAAAAAATAGGACCCAGATGCTTTTATTTTTTATTAGGAGAATTAATGACTTACAGTCAACAGTAAATACTGTTGTTGGTACATGTGTGAACTTTCCCAGTTTTCTTTAAAGCACTCTAACCACCTTTCCACCTAAGTTCTCATCCACCACATTGCACCAGGACCACACGCGCACGCGCGCGCACACACACACACACACACACACACACACACACACACACAGTAAAACATCTACTGAAACTGTGTATGTGTGAGGGGCTGCTGCTACCAAAGGAAATTAAGAAACCTAAATTTTAATACTATATGTTTTATGTATTTGAATCAGGATAATGTTTATACATGTGTTTGGGTTTTGAATAGCCATGCATTTGATGTCATCTAGATAGGTTCCAGATTGGTAGTGCTAGAAATATATTCTTCCCTCTCTAGCAGCTGTTGTTTTTATTTAAAACCCCAACCTAGTTATTTGAGTAGTAGGACACATTTACATATAGTTTATATTTGTGCTAAAATAGGATTTAATTATGTTTTCTTTTTTTTTTTTGCTTTTCCAATTGAATAATAGATTTTTATTTTTTCTTTCTTTCTTTTTTTTTTCTTTTTGCTTTGTTCCCTATTTTATTTGATGGGACAGAGAAAATGAGATGAGGGAAGGAGCAAACACCTGAAAACTGCTTCACTTTTAGTGAAATGTCCCCCCTGCAGGTGGTGAACTGGGGCTCAAACTGGGGTCCTTGCATATGGCAACATGTGTGCTTAACCAGGTGTGTCACTGCCTGGCCCCTAAATAATAGAAGTTTACATAAAATGTTCAAAGGAAAATTGAGCTGACCATTTAGTGTAGCTAAATCAGTAATTGCAAAAGATCTCTATGGCTCTCTCTCTTAATTATTTTTATATTGGATAGAGACAGAGAGAAATCAATACAGAAGTCAAGATAGAGAGGGAGAGAGGTAAGAGAGACACTTGCAGCCCTGCTTCACCACTCATGAAGCTATCCCCCTGCAGGTGGGGACCAGGGGTTTGAACCTGGATCCTTATGTCAACATGTGCACCTAGTCAGGTCTACCACTGCCTGGCCCCTCTCTTTTATTTTTATTTAATAGGGCAGAAAGACATCTGGAGGAGAGAGAGAGAGAGAGAGAGAGAGAGAGAGAGATACAGGGGGGAGAGAAAGAGAGACACCGGCAACACTTGCTTTCGAAGTCCTCTCCCTGTGCCCACACCCCTGCCAGAGGGGACTAACAGCTTGGCCAGGTTTCTTGCACATGGTGGCATGCATTAAACCAGGTGTACTGCCATCTGCCACATCTATATGGAATTTTAAAAAGGTAAATGTGTAGGTTATTGAGCCAGTTATATTTCTGAGATGGCAATTTAAAAGCTCTGGGCTAAAAAAGATATATAAGGACATCATCAATCTAAGAGTTACAGTTGTAGAAGAGTCTTTATACTTTTTTTTAAGTTTAGATATGAAGCTATTTTCTATCATTTCAAAATTTATTTATTTAGTCCCTTTATTGGGGGGTTAATGATTTCCAGTATCACCACTGACACGAGTATAATTTTTCATCCCTCAGTGGCAGGTGTCTGCAAAATACTCTCACCCCCAGCTTAGTTTCTTTTCCACAATTATGCTCCAGGGAACCCATCTTTTTCCTTCCCCTTTTCCATAACGTCCTCTACTTTGGTTCAGTACATTATACGCCCAGTCCAAGCTCTACTTTGTGTTTTATTTTTGTGTCCTTTATTCAAATTGCTTTCATAAACACAATTCAAAGTAAAATAGTTTCACATCAATTAAGCTAATACGGTAGGGCAAGAGGATACTGACAAATCAAATCAAGACAAACGATTCTGAAGAGGTCTGGTAAAGTAAGCAAGGGGCTCCAAGGATGAACAAAAGAGAAATTGCACAGAGAAAGATTTTTACACACAATTGTTATTAATTTGTAAAATCAGTGAAACTCACTCCTGCTTCTCTACATGTGAGTACACTAGACATAAGACACCTACATTATTTTAAAAATCACAGTAAAGGAGACTGGGTGGTAGTACAGCAGGTTAAGTGCACATGGCGCAATGCGCAAGGACCAGAGTAAGGATCCCGGTTCAAGCCCCAGGCTCCCCACCTGCGGGGTGGGGGGGTGAAGGGGTAGCTTCACAGGTGGTGAAGTAGGTCTGCAGATGTCTTTCACTCTCCCTCTCTGTCTTCTTCTCCTCTCTCGATTTCTCTCTGTCCTATCCAACAACAATGACAGCAATTACAACAATAATAGTAACAAAACAATGATAAACAAGAGCAACAAAAGGAAAAAAAATAGTCTCCAGGAGCAGTGGGTTTGTAGTGCAAGCACTGAGACCCAGAGCCCCAGCAATAATCCTGGAGGCAAAAAAAAAAAAAAAATCACAATAATAAGAATGTTTACATTGAAGAGAGAAAGGTACCTGAGTATAGTGTGATCATATAGTATATTTGACTAATAGAAACACATTTACCAGAGCAACATGCTGGTATATAACTTCACTTTCTCTAAGCAAATAAATAAGAAAAAGCCTTTAAATATTTGGCCAGGAAATTGAGACTACTTTCTTAACCATGATCACTAGCAGATTAGCAATAAACATAACTGAGAGACCAAATTTCATAAGAAAACTACAAAGAGATTGGCACCCTTGTTAAAAGAGTGCAACATCTTTTTCTCATTTCATCTCTCAAAGTGAAATCTTTCTAACATGCTTAATTGTGGCAGTAAACCAAATAGATTGTCCATTGAACAGGTACAAAGTGAAATATTCACAAGGCTGATTGGGTTTTTAGACCAAATCCATTTGGAAAAATCAATTCTGGCACAGGAAATAGGTATGTTGTATTTTATTACCATGGAAAAATGCTGTTGGAAAATAGTAATCATATATTCAAGGAATAATTTATAAAAACCACATCTTAAACAATGGTATTATTATAACAATAATTTATAAACAAAAGAAGTATAAATGATCCATAGTGATTTCAAATTCTTTGAAAATAAAGTTATATGGTAGAAATAACATTGTATTCATGTGTATTTTAATTCACTGTATGCTATTCAAGAGAATGGATACACCTCTGTGGGTGCTGAATAATAAGCAGAAAAATGAACGGTTCTATTAGATGCACCTGGGTATTCACAATTTCAATAACAATAACAAAAGAAATCTAATCACTGTGGATTGTGTGCAGTGAGATTCCTCTAGTCTTCTCTGTCTACTTTTACTCATTTGTGGTTTGTTATGTCTTTTCAAATTAAATAGAAAGTCATTTTTAAATGTTCTAATGCAATCTATCACTATACTTTATGTACACATAGGTACATAGAGTATTTTAAAAGTGTCAACTGGTAAAACTATTCTCAAGTCCTCTACTAAGCATATAAAAAGGCATTACAGTGAAAATTATACCTTGTCTTTGAATACTTATTGCCAAAGCTTTTGCATATACTAAAAGTAAAAGTTACATGGCCTAACAAAATTAATTTTTCTAAGAACTCGGGTCTAACAAAACCCAGTTATGTAGAGGACCATGAATTTCACTGAGTTTTACACATGAAATGTAAATAAAAGATTAGATAGCTTTTTCAATTACAAAGAGGACATAGAGCCTACCTAAGAATTGAATTGAACAGAAGAGGATGAAAATGCCACCCCCCCATTCACTTTACTAGGGAGGGGGGGAGTCAATGATTTACAGTATATTTTTTGAAGCATGGGTACAATTTCTTTTTCTATTATTATTTATTATTGAATAGAGACAGAGAGAAACTGAGAGGGGTGGGGAAGGTAGAGAGGGAGAGAGACAAAGAGATACCTGCTGCCCTTCTTCACCACTCATGAAGTTTTTCCTTGTGGTTTCCAGGGACTTGAACTTGGGTCCTTGCACACTGTAATGTATGTGCTTAACCAGGTGCACCACCGCCTGACACCATGGGTACAATTTTTCATGATATGTGTCTACAAAGTACTCTCACCCTAATTTAGGTCTGTTTCCACCATCATGGTCAAGAGTTCCAAAGGCCCCCCACCCCCATCTAAACTACTTCTACAAAACCCTTGGCTTTATAAAGTGCGATACACTGCATGCTACAGACACTTATACACAGCCTCTTCCAAAGACTGACATTACTATGAAACATATTGTTAGTATTTCCCAGTTATTGAAAGATAAATATAAACCCAAGCTTACTCTACAATTTTCTCTTCTGTATAACAGTTGGTAGAGAGAATATGAGGATATATTCATATGTATATATATATATATATATATATATATATATATATATATATATATATGTGTGTGTGTGTGTGTGTGTGTATACACACATGTATATATCAACACATACACATTATGACTATTGCTGAAATTTAAGTTGGCTTAGGGAGAAAGAATTTTTTCTAATGTTTTTATTTATTTATTATTGGATAGAGACAGAGAGAAATTGAGAGGAGAGAAGGAGATAGAGAAGGAAAGAGACAGAGAGAAGCCTGCAGTTCTGACTCACTACTTGTGAAGCTTTCTCCCTGCAGGTAGAGACCAGAGGTTTTAACCTGAGTCCTAGAACACCGTAATGTGTGCATTTAACCAGGTGTACCCCCATCTGGCCATGAAAACTTTTTAAGGTGAAAGAAAAAGTCCAGTGACCAGAGATATCGTTTACCCGGTGGACTCAGTACATGCAGCCCCAAGGCTTCAGATTTGATCCCAGGTGCTACATGCACTGCGTGGTGGCCAAGCTTCTCTTTTCTCTCCATCATATGAAACAGTTTCAAAACTTATACAAGTATTTCAGGCTGGTAAAATAGTTCGCCTATGAGGTTGCTTGCTTTGTTATGCACGTAACCAAGTGCACTGGGGGAAGCTTAAGTGCCATAGTATCTTACTTTTTCTCCCTTTTCATGTCTGTCTGAAAAAGTCCACCTGGGGTAGTGAAGCACCATCAGTACCTAATGTATATATATGAAATGGTCCTTGCTAGAAACAACAACATTCTAAAACTGAAGCTCTTTCACCAAAGTCCTCTGATTCTTCCTGCACTGTTTGCTATGAAAAATCTCTTGGGGGTCCAGTTTAAGCTGAATAGGAAGTTTTCCCCCTTATAACAATAAAGGAAAACAAATTTTAAAACATCTTTTAAAAACCTCTGAATTTCATGTGGAGGGAGAAAACTCAAGTGGTGAGGTACTAGACATGCATGCCTGATGTTCCCATTTGAATCTTCAGAGGTCTGGCTGCATGTAAAACTACCACATCTGAATATATATATTCAGATGTGGTAGTTTTATATATATATATATATATATATATATATATATATATATATATATATATATATATATTATATGTATGAGGTAGCAATATATATATATATTGCTACCTCATACATGATAACGTATGCTTATAATGGGTGTGCAACTCCCTGGTCCCATAAATGATTTTTTTTATTGATAAAATTAAAATACTAACAAGACCATAGGATAAGAACAGTAAAATTTCATACAATTCCCACCACCAGAACTCTATATCCCATCCCATCCCTTGAAAGCTTTCCTATTCTTTATCCCTCTGGGAGTATAGACCTAGGATCATTATAGGGTGCAAGGTAGAAGGTCTGGCTTCTGTAATTGCTTCCCTGTTGAACATGAGCATTGGCAGGTCGATCCATATTCCCAGTCTCTCTCTTTTCCGTAGTGGGGCAGGGCTCTGGGGAGGCAGGGCTCCAGGACACATTTTAACAGCTCAAATAAATACCCAGTTTTACTCAGGTAACTGAAGTACATATATATTTCAAATTAAATAAAAAGTAATTTTTAAAATTTATAATGTATAACAACAATAATAATAACTACAACAACAATAAAAATCAAGGGCAACACAAGGGAAAATAAATAAATATTTTTTAAACTATTTATTTTATTTGAGAAAACTAGTCTTTAAATAAAACTGTCCCCAAAAGACAACAAGATTAATTCATGAGTTTCATTTATCACTTTTACAGAGAAATGGAAAAAAGAATGCAATGATAATAATAATAATAATAAAGACAAAACACAAATAAATGATTAGAATAAAGGAGAAAAAAACTAAAGAACAAATTCATCAAGTATTAAGGGAATTTTTGCAAGATATCCAATTATAAATCCAGCAGCACATGGGATCTGTGAATGACTATATTATTAATGAGATACTCATTAAAAAAAAGGTGAGGTTGTAGGTGCTACTACTTGTTAGAAAAAAAAAATGAGGAGCATGGTGGCCTTGTAGTAATAGTGAATAATTTAGAAACAGGACGCAGAAATTGGAAAACCATTTCTAACAATAAGATATCTGTCTGGATTTTACATAGTGTGAAGAGATATTTTATCACGTAATGCTGGAAAACAGGGCTTGTGGATAAATACTAAATTTTGGGAACAGAAATATATGGAAAACTGGACACCCCACCCCCCACTGATGCAGAAAGCAGAACAAATAGAGTAGAGAAAAAATAGAGATACTTGTCTGAAATAAGAAAATAGCTGAATTTGCACATTGACAAGGTTCACTTTGTTCCCAGAAAAGTTAATGAAGAACATTCAAAACCAAAGCACATCCTGTTGAAATTATTGAATTATAGAGATGAAGAAAATAATGCCAAAGGCATCCAGGCAAAAGAAGCAAATCACCTATAAAGAAAAAAAATATTCAAAACTTCAGACTTCTTAGGCAGTCATTGTAGATTGGAGTCAAGTCTATAGTGTTTCAAAGAAAAGGGAAGATAGTGAATTGAAATTCCATTCCTCGTTATATAACCATAAGTGTGTAAAAGAAATTTTCAGATTGCCTGAGATGTGAGAGATAAATTAGCTGTAAGATAATCTTTTCATGATTTCTACAACTAATGAACTATTCAAGACAATGAAATTCTTAATGATTACAACTAAACAACACAAAGACTGAGCCAAACTTACTGGCAAAACAGAAATATTTGTTTATACGATAATCCTACCCAGTGATATGTTGCTCATAAGGAATATGTTTAAAATAAAATGATTCAAACACAAAAAGATGAACAAACAAGGATATAACAAACACATATAATTTAAAAAATAAATATAAATTTGGTGACATTAATATCTGAGAAAGTGGCATTCAAGAAAAAATGTCTAACTAGATCAAAGAATAGTAATTTTGTGAGAAATACTATCAAAAAGATTATAAATAATCATATATATATACATATATATGTATGTACACATATATGTCTTTTACCGGAGCACTTCTCAGCTCTGGTGATGTGGGGATTGAACCTAGACAAAAGGAATGCAACAATTAAAAGACCTTAGAGCCTTAGGCATTAGAGACCATTTTCATATCCATTACGCTATCTCCTCCACACAGTATATATTCCAAAATACATAGCCACAAATAACTTTTTAAATCTTAAAAATATGAAAAAATCTGTCAGATACATAGAAATTATAGAAATCACTGCTATATTATATGTATACGTAAGAAAATATCTATACGTATTCTTAGAGCAGAACCAAAAGTAAGCTTATAAATAATATAGTTAGTACGGTTCATTCTAAAGAAATATCTAAGAAAACTCTATATGCAAACAACAGAAAATATATCCTTTCAATAAACTATGAGACATTTATTTAAATGGTTTAATTTGAAATTGACAGGGTGGAAATTTAATCTATTACTCAGAAATAGTTAATAAAAATAGTTGAAATCTGTACTCTAGGTTACCAAGTACTACTCTAAAGGAATGTCCTCATTTTTCTCCTTCATAGTTTTAATTATTTCATTTAATTATCACATTAATGTCTTTAAAAATAGGACATTCATACCTATCCTTTAGAGTGTGTGTGATTATGTAAAATGAGGCATTAAAAAGAATTTTTTTCCACAAAGCAGATTCAAAATACTTGCATATGTGCTTCCAATTCTGGAAGGCAGCATTGTATGTCGGTGATTGATGACCTAGTTATTTCAGAATTCCATTTTATGATAGTATTTCAGAAATGTGAAGTCTTGTGGCAGTTTTGCCAGATCAAAAAGCTGTAATTCAGTGACGACAATAATGCTGAACAGTTAGTTCTGGCCCCATAGTTTGATGCCATCTTTCCATTCACAGATCAATCCCCCATATACCACTGTCACATGAAAACACCCCATTGCACTGTACACTTTGACATGATTGCCTAAGAGGCCTGGATTGAACTGGCATTAATTAGCTATGCCACGCTATTATTCATTCCCCATGAATTTGCTCTTACCATTCAGATCAGGGATGAATTCACTAGCACAGCAGTATGTGGAAACAATATGATTTATTTCCTGTGTTTGGTCCAGTATTCTTACACAAAGCAGTCAGTACTGTAGGATTTAAAGCACTATGAATTTTACTCCATACTTTTTATCCTCTCTTCCTTTCTCAGCACAAATACTTCATAAATCAAGTATATCCTCAGTGTAAAAATTGCAATTGCACTTATCAATAAATGTTTGAGGATTATATTCATTCTATCTTACCAAATAAAGTCAGATGCATATCTTTTATCTTGAGTTTGAAACCTCTAGAAGAGACATTATCAAAGGTCATAGGTACCACTGAGTATGGATCGACCTGCCAAAGCCCATGTTCAGCAGAGAAGCAATTACAGAAGCCAGACCTTCCACCTTCTGCACGCCACAATGATCCTGGGTCCATACTCCCATAGGGATAAAGAATAGGAAAGTTATAAAGGGAGGGGATTGGATATGGAGCTCTGGGATGGGCATTGTGTGACAATGTACCCCTCTTATCCTATAGTCTTGTCAATATTTCCATTCTGTAAATAAATAAAAATAAATAAATAAAAAGAATTACTTCACTAGTCATGTTCTATCTTCTATTCTTGACATTTGAATTATAATGCAATTTACTGGAACAACCCCCACCCTTAATAGGGTGTTTTACATGACAGTCTTAGTGGGCCAATGGTGTGAGAGCTATGTTATAAAGTGTATTTTTTTCAACCATGTCGTCACTATTCAATGATGTTAGGACATATGAGAGAGAGACATATTTAGCACTGTCATGTATTGAGTGGCTGTGGTTGTTAGTGAATAGGGCTGAGCATGATGAATATTCTTCAAATATGAAAATTCTTAAGTTATGAAAAACTGTCCCAATCCAAATGCTAATAGTGTTTTTGCAGAGACATACTGGAGGATGGGATTCAACAAGGGCAAAGAGGTGTAGAGAAAGGAGAGCTCCTTAATCAGTACTAATGCGCATGCTGGTGAAAACAAGAATGTGTGATTGCAACCTGAGTGGAAAGGGGAAGAAAATACAGCAAATTTGGTAAAGTAACTATTTCATATCAAGTATCAGTGAAAGTAGGCAGCTTTTTTATATTTTAATTTAGCACAATTATGATCTTTTATCACTGAGAATATGAAAGTCCTCAGAGATTAAACTATTAAAACAGATTCAATATTGTGAGTGGTGGATTCAGAATTCAAATTCAATTGTAGTGAACTCCAAAATTCATTTTCTTCCCTTAAAGACATCAAAGCATTGCTCCAATATACAAGTTAATCAGCTTATTTGTGTGAACTTTTAGTTCTATTTGTTAATATAAATACTTTCATTAAAAAGTCATTTTAATAACATCTTTTGCAAAAATAACTGGAGACCAATAATGGCACTATCCATTATAGCAAAATAAATGTGTGAAACGTTTTATTATTATTATTATTCTTTCAGATACTGAGAGGACTAGTCTGACGAAATGTGAAAATCACAATTCATATAATAGTGTGGTGAATTAATTGATTGCATTGCTGACCTCAATTAATAACCTTCCTCTAATCCAGCCATTGACCTAGTAACTTTATAATCTCATTCTGAACTGACTCAGAGCTGACCTTGTTACTTTCAACAGAATATTGCAAGAGTTCTAGAGTGCTAATTACTTTCTAAGTCATAAAAGGTCTTGAATGTCTTCTGTGTCTCTCTGTTATCCTTTTTAGATCCTGCTACTTCTAAGAACAAGTCTAAATTTACAATGTAAAATATCACATGTAGCAGAGTCTGGTTATTTCCATCAAGGCCATCCTGGAAGACTTTATAGTAAGATTATTCCAAATACATGTGATAGATAAGGTAAAAGAGAAAAGTTTATCTTTCTTACTCCTTCTTCAGCTTTAACAGACATGATATAATGATGGGTACAGATGTTATCAAAATAATTGCCCAGTTAATTCTGATTTATGAGGATTAAAGATACTCTGAAATTCTGGTATATATACACATAAAGGAATAAGCAGTTACAGAGGCCAAACCTCCCACCTTCTGAGTCCCATAATGATCCTGCGTCCATACTCACAGAGGGATAAAGAGTAGGAAGGCTTCCAATGGAGGGAATAGGATGCAGAACTCTGGTGGTGGGAATTGTGTGGAATTGTACCCTTCTGATCCTACGATCTTGTTGATCATCATTAAGTCAATAAAAATAATTTTTAAAAGAGGCTAAATAAACACTTATGTATCATCTTGAGTGGAACTAGAAGACACCATATAAAGGTAAAAAGAGAAGGACAAATACTGAATGATCTCACTTATAGGCAGGACCTAATAAGTAGTGAAAAGGAGGGAGGGAAAAACAAAGTGAACCGTGAACTAGGCTTGGTGCATGGCATCAGAGCAAAGAACTGCGGGGAAGTACCTGTGAGGAAGGAGTGGAAAAGAACTTTGGGAGCCTGGTGAATGATGAAATTATACTCAAGTACAATGACTGCATTGCAAAGCATTAAGCCCCCAATTAAAAATAAAGGGGGTCGGGCAGTAGTGTAGTGGGTTAAACACACGTAGCGTGAAGGGCAAGGACCTACACAAGGATCCCAGTTAGAGCCCCCGGCTCCCCACCTGCAGGGGAGTCACTTCACAGGCAGTGTAGGAGAGTTCCTTTACCCTGCATTATTTCCATCATTTGTTGTTAATGTCCTTTCTGATGTATGACATTCTCACATGTGTGAAGTGTTGTCTTGTTGTCTTTATTTGCATTTCTCTCATAATCAGTAATGTTAAGCATTAAAAGGCTTATTATTAAGCCATTCAGTTTCTAAGTGGTTTTGTACATACAAACATCAACAAACAAAGATTACTTTCTTAAATAATTGCTAAAGCTTATTATTAATGTTCCATGAGAACCAACACTAGTCATCATCATCATCATAATTATTATTACTAAAAAGAGCACTGTTCAGCTCTGGCTAGTAGAAGTGTAGGGTTTAGAACTTTGGACTTTGGAGCAGCAGTCATGAGTCTCATTGCATAACTATTATGCTATCTACCTCCACCCTCAAAACTATTTTAGATTCTCAGAAACTACAAGTTCTTAAGTGCATCTGCAGACAATTTTCTGATTATAGATCTTGGCATACCTAATCAAGGCATGAAAACAACAGGGAAGCTCTTTGGGCAGTTTCAAGGTCAGGAGAAATCTTTCTGCCTAGCAGAGTTACCTAACAAGGGAGAATATAGTACACACTGCTTGAAGAATTGGCTGACTGAGTTTTTTTAAAGTAAGATATATAAGCCACTCAAAGTGTCCCTTTAGTCATGCTTCTGGATTTTGAGCAAATTGGAAACCTAAAACAAATTTGTTCAAATATCTGATACTTAAAAATTACACATCATTTAGACAGCTAGTTATAAAAGCAAGAGTAACTTTCAGTGCAATCACATGGATTTGGGGTGGTTCTTCTGAAGTTATGGTTATTGTCCAAAGGACTTTTTGGTATTATTTAACTCTTATAAAACCTCTCTATTTTAAATCATAAGGTATATTAGTCAAAGTATTCTATATAACACATTATTGCTCAGTAAAAGTGCTTAACAATTTCATGTAAGCAGAAACAGTATTTAAAACATTTTGCTGTATCTCCAGAAAAAAATATTGAGCATTAAGCATGCAGTAAACCTTGAAGCAATCATCAAAGAAAGGAAGGGTTTAAGTGGGAAGGTCTAAAGACTTGAAATTATAATAATCAAATTTTATGGTCAGGAGATATTCCTTGTTGCTGTGAGGTCTTTGAAAGATAAACATGGCTGAAATCCACATAGAATGAATAGCTGACATCAACAAGTTCTGTACCATGTCCTACACAAACAAATTGGGTGGGATGAGAAACCTTCCAAATTTAAATCAGCTCATAATTTCCAGACATCATTCTTATAGTCTCACTGCTTTCCAAATTAGGGAGGAGGTGAAGAAGGAGACATTGAAATGTTGATAAATCATCTCATAACCACCACCATGTCATCTTCCTTGGTTTGGAATTAAGTAGGGTTGGCTCAATCCTCCAGGAATGTTCCTATGAGTTCTTTGGAAAACAATATAAAAGAAAAAATGTTTAAGAAAAAATCCTGGACTCAAATTTTATTGTTATGTTCTTTGTCTCTAGTAATACTTTAAAATGATTCAGGTATTTACTTCATAAAAATATATGACATGTAGTTTGCATGTATGCAACTGTTATTTCAAGTCAAATGTTAACATCAACAAAGTGCTAAACATGAACATTTTTATATAAGTAAAGTTTTGTGGCATCTTAAATATTGAGTTGTTTGTTAGCACACATAAATTTGACAAAATCAAGTTTCTCCAAAAAGAAAGCATGCAAACATCTCTGTCTATAAATTTTTTCTAATAGGGAGTCGGGCGATGGTGCAGCGAGTTAAACACATGTGGCGCAAAGCACAAGGACCAACCGCGAAAGGATCCGGGTTGATCCCCTGGCTCCCCACCTGCAGGGGAGTCACTTCACAGGAGGTGAAGCAGGTCTGCAGGTGTCTATCTTTCTCTCCCCCTCTCTGTCTTGCTCTCCTCTCTTCATTTCTCTCTGTCCTATCCAATAATAACGACATCAATACCACAACAATGTTAAACAACAAGGACAACAAAAGGGAAAATAAATAATAAAAAATTCTTTCTAATAAAACTAATTTGTATGAATAATAGAAACATGATCCAGCCCACTACATAAAAGAAACTTTACTATAAATGTTCTATCGTCCAGACAAGTAAGCTAAGTTTTTGGCTAATGGAATGTTGTTGGTTCAGATCTTAAGATAGTAGCATCTAAATATTCATGCTATATTCAAAGAAAAATATTTTTTCTTTGAATTCATTTTAATTGTAATCTAAATAATGTTTAAAATTGCTAAATAACAAGTTTTCAAAGAAGTTAGTCATACTGTAGGAGGATCGATATATATTTTAAAAATAAATCTAAAACTATGTTTCATAATTCAAAAAACAATACAAAGGTAAAACTGAAACAAATAGGAATTATATTTCAACACAATTAAGAAAAATTGAAATACCAGGTGTGAATCATTTTTAAGTTTGAAAATGTTTTTTTTTAATATTTTAAATTTTGTAAAATTTAAGAAAGCTTTGTTCAATCACAAATGAACTATCTTGGGGCCAGGAACAACTGAACTATGTTAAAGGAGATAGCTTTTCAAAAATGAGAATAAGGATGAAATTAAGAAACAAAAGAAAGCATTTAATCATAAGCTTAAGTAAAAGCTGCCTAAACAATGATTTATTCTATATATAAAAATTGGAGATTTCACATAGTCTGGAAAATTTACCCTGATAATAAAGCTTAGTTGACATATGCTAGCATTTATATTATGATACCTTTACCTCAGGAAATACAGTGATAATATTGTAATACATAACTTTTTTTGGAAATTATCTTTTTTAACATGAATATTTTGAAAAAAGTGTCCAATTAATTTGAGTTAGTCATCTTCAGAATAAGAAGACCTGAATGTCAATAAAGATTAGCAATAGCACTATGTCAGTAAGAATTTTCATAAAAGACAAGAAGCAAGCCACAAATATTTCATGGTGTCCAGTATGATTCAAAAGTGGTGACGGAAAACTGGTTGTGAAAACAGGTTAAGATGTTCTTCATGAGAAATGTCAGAGAGTATGGTTACTTTGAAGTGGAAGATTAGGAGTGAGAAACAACAAAGAGGAACTTATTGGGAACTGGTAATGCTTTATTCTTGTAGATGGGAACTGGTAATGCTTTATTCTTGTAGGTGGAGATGGTTACATAAGCGTTGACCCTTTGCGAAAAATTCACCAAGCTGTGCATTTATGATTTGGGTATCTTCTGTACATATGTATGGTCCAAGGAAGAGTTTTCTGAAACTTATTTAAATAAAACATAGAAATTAAAAGGAAAGTGATGAAATGCTGACTCAATTGCCTGCTAATCTTTGTTGCTGATACTTTCATGTTATATTTAAATGGATAGTTTGTTCTATAACCTAGAATGTTACCTTGAAATTATTTTCAAGGGATCAAATTATGTGGCTTTGAGAGGAAAAGTTTCCACTTAAGTAGAAAATGGATTATGTGTTAATCTATATAATTTTATACTTCAGTTTTCATTTTTGCTTTGGTACAGCTATACTGTTACATGTGTTGAGTGTAAGAACGAATCTGTGTCTAGTCATCCCAGTCATTTTTCTTTTATTATCCCCAGAGGGTAAGACATGAGGTAAGATGGATGAGCTGCCACTTTCCACAGAGGGATGGCAGTGAGATACAGACACTCCCGACGTAGGTCTTGGCAGTTGCTCTAGATTGGCATAAAATGCTTCAAAGTTTCTTTAAAAGGCACTGATTAAGGTTTTATATTCTGTGACAATGCCAACCTCTGCTCTTGACTAATTCTGTTTTATAAAGGTTTTGGAGGAATTTTTAATTTAGTTTTGACTCATCAACTTATTCCATTGCAAAAAATTGCTGTTTTCTTCTTCCATTTCCCCCACTCCCCTTTCTCTCTCCACACAGACTTCTTTCTTCAAGTTTCCACCATCCTCAAACCTTGGGAGGGACAGCTAGAATGGGTAACAATAAAATCCCTAAAGCAAATCTTTTTAAAAACAGAAATCGATTTTTCACAGTTATTCAAAAATGCATAATAATCTAGAGTCTGTCTACTGGGAGGTATCACTTACTTCACCACAAATTTCCTCCCTTTTCCCAATCTCCTTGTTAGAACACAGTGTGTGCAGACCTTGGGTGCAGCCAAGATTACACCTGTGACTCATTCTGAATGCTACTAGTGCCCAGCCTCTGGGCAATTGTTCTAAATTCCCTTGGGACACTAGCACTCTCTGTACTTGCCACTGAACTGAAATTATGCTTGAAAGATTCATAATTTGATAAACCTTTTAAATGTGAGCTGTAAATCGTCAAGCTCCTTTTCAGTTTGGTGTTAATAACATTAGCTTCCCTTGCAAAGAACATGCTGAAATGATTACTTAAAAAGCATCTTCTTAAAAGGTTGAACTATGCGCTCTCTCTCTCTCTCACCATCTTTTAGAAGGAGGCAAATAATGTAGACATTATATTTTATTATATGAGGTGAAGATAACTGAAAGCTTGCACATGCCTGGAAAAGATAAAATAGTTCATAACTTACTTTCACTGGATTTGTATTTTGTACTGCCATTATATATTTCAATTCGTATTACTAGGTATATTCTCCCCTTTCTTGCATAAAACAAGAACGTTGACACTGAGTACTGCTCTACTAGTTCTATGTTACTTATAATAAATAGTAAATTCTGTAAAATGGGATGTGGAACCAGTATTTAATTATGAAAATGTAAAATTAGTACATAAATTCTCAGCAAGGTAAAAAAAAACGCAACAAGGTGTCACATATGGATTTTGTACTATTCTAACAGTAGTAAACCAATTTTCTGGTATTTATACTATCAAAATAGAAAAAAAATATTTTTACTTAGTTATCCAGGAAGGATAACTTAAGTTAAGAGGAGCCTAAAAATTCTAGGAGAATCCCGAGGAGAAACAGGGAAAAATAAAAACATGGAGATAAAATTAACCATGAAGGAGTTCATAGCATAACATAGAAACTTAATTTAAGAGCGCCAGGTGGCCTGGTCAAATTTAATGGTGGCCTGCTGAACCTTGCAGAAGCTGGACGCCTTCATGGCGCTAAGAGCACTGACCCATACCCTGGGCTCCCTGAACCTGGAGTTTAGGTTCGCTGCAGCCCAGGTGACAAACAATGCCTTCCTCCAGCTGTCCTCTGCCTCATTGTTGCCTCCCTGCCGTCCAGTCCTTCAGTGGCCCTTAATGCTAAATTTGTTTCCTGGAAGAGTCGTACGAGTACACTGTTAACACCAGTGAAGATGAGGAAATCTGGGGGCCGAAACCACACAGGCCAAATCCAAGTGCATGGTATTGTTGGTGGCCACAAGCAACGCTATCGAATGAATGATCGACTTCTTGCAGTTCCGACCAGAGCAAGAAACCAAGCCAGGACCCTTTGAAGAGAAAGTTATCAATGTCCGATATGACCCCTGTAAGTCAGCTAATATTGCTCTGGTTGCTGGAGGCAGCCGGAAGTGCTGGATCATTGCCACAGAAAACATACAGGTTGGAGATACAATCCTGTACTCTGATCAGATAGGCCGAATGGCACTTTCTGCTCTGGAAGGAGACGCACATCCTCTTGGGGCCTTGCCTGTAGGGACCCTCATTAACAATGTGGAGAGTGAACCAGGCCGGGGGCTTAGTGTACCCGAGCTGCAGGGACATGTGGTGTGCTGCTGCGGAAGGTAGATGGGACAGCCATCATTCAGCTGCCTTCTAAGAG
Source organism: Erinaceus europaeus (assembly GCF_950295315.1). NCBI lineage: Eukaryota > Metazoa > Chordata > Mammalia > Eulipotyphla > Erinaceidae > Erinaceus > Erinaceus europaeus. The sequence continues at coordinate 84,727,388 of NC_080175.1, read as the reverse complement.
GCAGCTGCAGGTGCTAGAAATGTGCATAGCAACAGTGCACCGTGCATCCAATGCTGATCACAACAAAGGAGTCATCGACAAGGCTGGACGAAACCGCTGGTTGGGCAAGAAGCCTTCCATGGGTCTGTGGCAACACAAAGGGGGCTGGGCTGGGCTGGTCTAAATATTCGTCCGCTGCTGCCCATGAAGAGTTATGTGAAGCTGTCCTCAGCTGATTCCCAAAGCTGATATTCCTGAACTCTAATAAAATTCCGCCTTCTGTAAAAAGAAGGAGAAGGAGAAGGAGAAACAATTTAAATTTATTCAATTTCCAGTTTAGGTATTTAAGCATTAATTCATAATAGAAATGCAAAAATCTGTACTAGAAGACGTCATACTTTATTTTCGGAATACTCTGCACTTCCTGAGGACAAATATGTGTTTGTGCTTATACTAGTGTCCTTAGGTCAAACATACAGTCACCAACACTCTGATAGTAGAATTATTTATTATTTTAAATACTTTCTAGATTCCTTATGGATCATGTAATAGCTGGAGTACTTTATTCATTTAACTTCCTTAATTTTCTGCTTCCTCGTTGATCATTAATAGATTTCTCACAGATGTATTTAAGAATTAATGAAATAATATGCATGAAACCAAAATACCTAAAATTATTATTTCTTTTTATTAACAAAGCAGATATACATTCAATACATGACACAAAGATTAACTGAACATTTAAAATCTCTGGAATATTATTTAATAAAACACTCGTAGAAGTAGCCTTTGTAGTTACTATGTGTCAGCAATCTTTTGAAAAACGTAAAAATACCTTTAAAATATACTTGTAGGTAAAAATTTAATTCATAACTTATGATAGAAATCTTATGAATGCTGTACTAAATTATTTCCTATTTCTATAGTGACCTTTTTCAGATTCTCAAATCTTTTATATTAATATTACTATAGGTGAGCTCTTGTAATGCACATTTTATAAATATTATAAAACTCAAAAACAACCTTGGAATTATTTGTTCAAACATATTTAAAAATCTAATAGGAGGCTGGGCAGTAACACAGTGGGCTAAGTGCACATGGCACAAAGCACAAGGACAGGTATAAGCATCCCAGTTTGAGCCCCTGCTCCCCACCTGCTGGGGGCTTGCTTCACAAGCAAGCGCTGAAGCAGGTCTGCAAGTGTCTATGTTTCTCTCCACCTCTCTGTTTTCCCTCTCATGATTTTTCTCTGTCCTATTGAACAAAAACAACAGCAATGGCAATAATAAAAATAAAATCAACAAGGGTAAGAAAATGGGCAAAATGGCCTCCAGGAGCAGTGGGTTTGTAGTGCAGGCACTGAGCCCCAGCAATAATCATAGAGGAAAAAATAAATAAATAAATCCTAATATCAGTGGGAATATATCTGAATAGCCATACTTTTCACTTTCTGGTCTCAAAATTATTTAGGTCTTGTTTCCAGAAATCTTTAAACATGTACCTTACACTTAAGCCACATTATACTGATATCTATTCTCTAAATATGCCCTAAGTATACCTACACACTTGTCTAGGTCAAAATTTCTGTACAAACAATATCCTCAACCCAGTTACTGATCTTCCTGCTTCTAAAGAGTTTTTTTTAACTAAGTTATTTATTTAATAATTATTGAGAAGACTGTAGGATAAGAGGGGTACAATTCTCACCACCAGAATTCCCTATCCCATCCCACTGGATGTTTTCCTATTCTTTATCCCTCTGTGAGTATGAATCCAAGAGGGAAGTTTGAATTCTGTAATTGCTTCTCCACTAGATAAACCTGTTGCCATGTTCATCCATACTCCCAGTCTGTCTTTATCTTGCCCTACTGGGGCAGGGCTCTGGAAAGGTGGAGTTCCATAACACATTGGTGCGGTCATCTGCCCAGTGATGTCAGGTTGGTGTTATGGTAGTAACTGCAAGTTGGTGGGTGAAAAGCATTATATAAAGCAGAGAAAATTGTTTAATAATCAGAACCTAAAGGTAAGAATATGATAGATGATGTTTGGAGTTTCCATTCTGGAAAAAGCTAGGAAGTCTATTTTAGGTATATTTCAAAGGACCCATGAATCTTTTATGCATTTCTTATAATCCAAGTCCAATAAAAATTTCCTTCATGATTCTGAGAAGAGTGATTCATTTCTTCTCTGAATATCTATGACAGACTACTTATATACACCACACACAGTCATGTATGTATACGCATATGTGTCAGAAAATATTTTTTAATAATAACTATCTATTACCTTCTTACTCTAAGACAGCAGGAAGCTTCCCCATATTCTATAATACCCATATTTCTCCCATTGCAGGAACCTCTGGGATGAGGCTCGCTTTCCTACATGCTTCTCGAGATCCATACCATTTGATACTGCATCTGCTGAGCTCAACCAAATCAATGCAACCAGTACCACCTCGACATGTTTCACTTCAGATTGTGTCCAGAGACACGAGGCATGGAATGTCAACCCTTCAGCTCCAGTACTCAGGTGAGACTGTTCCTAGCTCACAGGAATCCTCAATTCCATACCAGGTTATGAACTTCCTAACAAAACCCCAGAAACTGGATATAGACCAGTGTCCATTAGATAGAACACATATGCACATGTATTCATAAGTTAGGGGAAATATATATATATATATACCTTAAAGCAATAGTGCACAGTAGTTACAGTGATCCAATAAGTGCAGCAAACAAGTAGAACTATCTAAAAAAAGACACCATAAAGCACTTAATCAAATAGTTTCTACCTAGACCTAGGTACCCTTCTCACCTTCTTCCTATTTCTCTTCCCTCAGTCACTACAGGGCCAGACTTGTCAGACCAGGTAAGAACTACAAAAGCTGGATAAGAGCAAGAGACCAGCATACTTTAATGGTGGCTCTTTTGGTCACTACCAGCCCATCCCAAGATCTGAGGCCCTAGTCAGGGAATCCTGGGATTCCCACATAGATGTGATGTGCCTAGACTTCTAACAGATCCCTTTCTCCATGGTCACAGGTCATCTCTATCAGAAACATCATAGTGGACCCTCTTGTGGGCCTCTACAAAACCTTGCCCTCAATGTGGATCAACATTGGTAGGGATTGTCCCACTCTCTGAAAGAGGGTTGTGTCAACATACTCTGTAACTTGAGGAAGACAGGTCCTACAATGAATGCAGCCTAGCATGTTCCTAGCTATGACCACAGAATGTGAGATTAGACATACAGAGAGATGCAGAAGTTACACAGGCTCCTGTGCTGAATATGAGCCCCAGATCAAATTGATGGGGTTTACAGTTAGCAATATTTATATATTTTCCCATATTTGGGAGCTACTCTCTTCCTTGATCCAGGTTTCTAGTCCTATTTCCAATTATGACACCATCTCCCCAGACAATACCTTTACTTTAGCCCACTTGCACGTTAGCTGTGGGGCTCAGGTAAAAAATAGTAAACTCATGAGCCCCTTGGAGTATACCTAAAATAGAAAAAAGAAAAAGAGAGAAGTTTGCTTTACATAAAAAATTTTAACCTTTAATTTTCATGCATATATACACAAAAGAGCATTCTGAATTTATATGTTATTGAAAAGGTACCATCACACATAAACATGGAAAGAATACTATAGATGAGATTTAATCTTTCTTACATTACAGAAACAGGGGCAAGTCAGTTGCATGACCTTGTTTCAACTAATCATTCATTATACTTATTTGGAGAAATTTTAGCCCTTCTCCATCTCAACTTTTACACAATAGATGTTGAAACAAGAATATCTCAGCTCCTTCTATAAACTATTCAACAAAATTCTGTCAGTATTCACTCTGCTAAAGCGCTATAATTAGAACTTGCTGGGAGCAAAATTACAGTGATAAATAATAATTTTTTCTACTAACAGCACATGTGGGAATACAATAGAGATAAACACAATGAAAGAAAGAGAGAGGGGAAAACAGAGCATTCTAATCTGTCTAGCATTTCTGATAAAGGCTGCACCAGAGAGAGAGGCAATAAACTTAGTATGCAAATGGTAACTCACTCCCAAAGCACAAAGATTCCCAGTAGTTCACTGTTAAGAAGAAAAGAGTCCTGGACATTCATCAAGAATTAATGACAGTGCCATGTTGAATGCTCCTTCATGGGTTATTATAGGACAAATGTCTAAATGTCTCTTTATCTTTATCCTCTATCACTATATGATTTTCTCTACCAGCTTCTAGTTTTCCTTGTTGGAATATTATCACTAAACACACACCAGAACTTCTAGATAAATGCCATTATATAAGTTGTACAAACATGAGGAACAACATGGCCTACAAATGATATGGAAGGTATTTTATGTGGGATATGCTTTTTTTCTTTTTAGAAAGATTTTATTTTATTTTATTATTCATGAGAAGGATAGATCAGAGGAGAGAAAGAACCAGATATCACTCTGGTCCATGTGCTGCCGGGAATTGAATTCAGGTTCACATGCCTGAGAGTCTAATGCTGTTTTCACTGTGCCACCTCCTGGAGCTCTGTACAATGTGCTTTAACAAAGAAAAAAGCAATAAAAAGGAATGGATTGTCAGTTGTAGAAAATTTTATATACTCAAACTTCGGAGAGGGATGGTATTATTGAACTTGAAGATTTTTCCCCCAGAAGGATATGAAGTCTGCTCATACAGGAAAGTTTGTTCCTGTTCACACAGGAACAAACTTACTATAGGAATACACCTGTCTAGGTTAAATATTTAGTCAGATTACACTTGTCTGGGAATGTTGTTAGAGTTTGAACTTTGTTTCCCAGGTGCATCTAATGTGAATAATCAAAGGTTCGAAGAAAAAGGAGTAAAATTTCAGCAACGTTGTTCTGAGGACATGTCAACCCTTAAATCTCGGTTCTAATAGAGAAATGTTCCCATGAAGATTTAAATATTGGTATTTATAGGTCAATCCATACTCCCATCCTGTCTCTCTCTTTCCTTAGTGGGGCAGGGCTCTGGGGAGGCAGGGCTCCAGGACACATTGGTGGGGTCATCTGTCCAGGGAAGTCCGGTTGACACAATGTTAGCATCTGGAACTTGGTGGCTAAAAAAAGAGTTAACATATAAAGCCATAAAATTGTTGACTAATCATGAGCCTAAGGGCTGGAGTAGTTCATATGAAGAGTTGGGGGGGTCTCCATTTTGTAGATAGTAGTCCTATTTTAGTTATATTCCAAAGAGCCCATGACTATACTAGTTTTTTTTTTCTTTTTTTCTCCTGAGCCTGACATCTGATATGCAGGTGAATCTAACTTTTTGTCTGGGGAGATGATGAAATGACTGGAAGAAGGGTTAGAAAGCTGGATCAGGGAAGAGAGAAGCTCCCAGATATGGGAAAGGTGTATAAATATTGTTGACTGTAAATCCCATCGATTTGATCTGATCTGGGGCCCATATTCAGCTTAGGAGCCTATGTGACCTCTGCATCCCTGTAGATCTGATCTCACATTCTGTGGTCTTTCTACTAACTGTATACTTGACATTAGGTATCATTCTGTATTTTATTTTTAAATATGTTTTCATTTGTTATTGACAGTATGTTACAAGATTGTAAGATTACAATGTATAGTTCCATATATCACATGGACAGCCAAAGTTCTGTATCCTCACCCTCCTCCTAATTCCCATAAGTCTTACAGTTTGTTTGCTTCTGCTTTGATCAATTTTTTTTTGCAAGTTCATGTAAACCAGATTGTCAGATTACACTTCTGAGTGAAAACATCTGGTAGTTGTCTTTCATCTCTTATTTAGCTAAGCATAATCATCCATATTTCCATTCATTTTGTCGCAAAGAATACATTATCATCTTTTGTGATTGCAGAGTAGTATTCCGTGAAATATAAATCCCATAATTTATTTAGCCAGTCATCTGTATTGGGTATTTAGGCTGCTTCCACTCTTTGGCTGTTATAGCTATAATACAGCTATGAACATATGGGTGAATATGTCTCTTCTAATTAGTATTTAATTGTCTAGTAGATAAATGCCTAAAAGTACTATTGCTGGAATATATGTAATTCTATTTTTATTTGTTTAAGGACTCTCCATAAAGTCTTCCAAAGGGGCTGCACCAGTTTTCATTCCCACTAGCAATGAAGCAGGGTTCCCTTTTCTCCACAACCTCTCCGACACCTGTCATTTCCTGGTTTGTTGATGTAAGCCATTCTCTAAGGTGTTAGATAGTATCTCAGTGCAGTTTTAATTTGCATTTTTCTAATGAGTGAAATTGAGCTTTTCTTCATGTGTCTGTGGACCATGTGTATATCTTCTTTAAAAACTGTTTAGTTCTTTGGCCTGCATTTTGATTGGGTTATTTTTGCTTCTTTTGTAGATCTGTACCAATTCTATATAGATGTTTAATATTAGTTGCTTGTCTGATGTGTGATGTGCAAATATCCCCTCCCAATTACTGAGTTTCCTGGTTATCCTTGTGTAGTTTACTTTTGGTGTGTAGAAGATTTTAGTTTCATGTAATACCACTTATTTACTCTAGTTTTCATTTCTCATGCCCAAGGGGTTGAGTCTCCAGACACATCTTTGATGTGAAGGTTCTTCAAAGTTTCACTGACATTTTCTTCTATAAATTTTAGAGTTTCTGGTCTAATATTGATCACTAATCCATTTTGATTTGACTTTGGTGTATGGTGTTAGGTGGTGGCTTAGTTTCACTTTTCTATATATGGCTGTCCAATTTTCCTAGCACCATCTGTTGAAGAGAATTTCTTTACCCCACTGAATTTCTTTACCCCACTGAATGTTTTTGGCCCCTTTGTCATATATTAAGTGTACATGTGTGGATTCATTTCTGGGCTTTCTATTTTGCTCCACTAACCCAAGTGTCCATTTTTTTATTCCAGTACTATGCTGCTTTGATTATTATTGCTTTGTAGAGGAAACTAAAATTGGAGATTGTGATAGCTCCACATTTTTCTTTTTTTTTTTTTTTCTTAGAAGTGCTTTAGGCAATTCATGTAAAATTCTTTGACAAGTTATCCAATTTGCCCAAAAATTTAATTGTAATTTTGATGGAGATTACATTGAAATTATATATTCTTTTAGTAGAATGGCCATTTTTAATAATGTTTATTCTTCCAATCCAGAAACAAGAAATTTTCTTCCACTTCTATGTGTTGTGTCCTCTACTTCTTTTAGTAATGTCTTATAATTTTCATTGTAAAGGTCTTTCATCTCCTTCATCTGGGTGTATTTTATCTTATGGTCTTGATTGTAATTGAGATTAAGTATTGTATTTCTTTTTCCTCAGAGTCCTTGTTTATATACAGAAATGCCACAAATTTATGTGTGCTGACTTTGTATCCTGCTACTTTACTGAATTTATTATTTCCAGTAGTTATTTGGTAGAGTCTTTAAGGTTCTCTAGAAATAATATCATGCCATCAGTAAATAGTGATAGTTTGATTGCAATCTGTGTGCTTTTGATGTCTATTTTTTGTATGATTTCAGTGGTGAGGACTTTGAAAACTATGTTGAATAACAGGGGAGATAGTAGATGTTCTTGAATTTAGGGGGAAAGATTTCTTTTTTATTTTTCCCCATTGAGAGTGATGGTAGTTGTACGTTTGTCCTAAATGGTCTTTATTATGTTAAGGAAGGGTCATTCTAGTTCCAGTTTCTGGAGGGTCTTTATAATGAATGGATGTTGGATCTTGTTGAATGTCTCATTGGTGTAAATTGATATGACTATGTGATTTTTATCTCTTTTTGTTGTTATGATAAATTGCACTCATTAATTTGTGAGTGTTGAAACACCCCTGTTTCTCAGGGGTTAATCGTGCTTGGTCTTGGTGAATTGTTCTCTTGATATGTTGTTGGGTTCAACTTGCCAAGAACTTGTTCAGGATCCTATCACCAATGTTCATCAGGCATATAGGTCTATAGTTTTCTTTCCTGGTAGAGTTCTTTCCTGCTTTGGGGATCAAAGTGATGTTCACCCCATAGAAAGTGTTTGGCAGTGTCTGTCATTCTTCAACTTTATGGAATAGTTTGAGGAGACTAGTTTTTAGTTCTTCTTTAAAAGTCTTACAGATTTTATTAGCAACGCTATTTGGGCCTATGATTTTCTTCTTGGAAATATTTTTGATTATTGATTTTTAAATTAATGATTGGCTTTTTTAAGTTATCTACTTCCTCATAGGATAGGCTTGGCAGGTAGTATGATTTAAGAAATACATCCTTTTCATCTAGGTTGCCCAATTAATTTTCATGGAGATGCTTATAATATTCATGCATGATTCTTTATATCTCCCCATCTTCAGTTGTAATTTCATCTCTTGATGTGATGTAATTAGCAGATGGCTGACAAATTGGACATAAGCAGCATACAAGCTGATGTCAGGCTGATGGCAGAATGGACCTTAAGAACGTGCCAGGAGTAAGAGGCTCTCCGTTGCTGCGCACACTGCCTGCTGTTGTTTCCTTCACTGCTCTCATCCAGCTCCCAGCTTTCCTGTGCTTCTTCAGTTGCCTACCAGGACTGCTTCTCCTGGGAAATGAACACGTGTACCTGAGCTAGCTGGTAAACTCTCAAGACTTTCCTCAGCAGCCATAATGAGTACTCTACATTCCTGCTCATAAATGTTTATTTTGCCGTACCTAAAATATAATGATCCTTATTATTGTACCACCATAATAATGCTTTGATTGTTTAAACCCAATCCTAGCCATGCTACAGCAAAGTCCTTTAATTTTTAAAATTATAATAATCTCTCATTCCTGATTGTTTTTATAATAGTTTTCTCTCTTTTTCTTTTTTTGAGTTTAGCCAGTGGTTCATCTATTTTTTTATCCTTTTAAAGAACCAGATCTTGGTTTATTTATCTTTTGGACTGTCTTTCTGGATTATATTTGATTAATTTCTTCTCTGATCTTGACTATTTCATTCTTCCTGCTGACTTTTTGGATTTTCTGTTGTTCTTTTTCTAGTTGACTCAGTTGTGATGTTAGGTACCTTACTTGAGATCTTTGCTATAAAATTCCTTCATAGGATAACTTTTGCTGAATCGACAGGGTCTGGTAGTTGGTCTCTTCAATTTCATTGTTCTCCAAGTAATTTTCACTTTCTCTTTTGACTTCTTCACTGACCCAGGTGTTATTCAGAATTGTACTATTCGGCTTCCTAGTTTGGATATATTTCTTTGTTTCATGTATATATAATTCTTTTAAAAAAATCTTTATTTATTTATTGGATAGAACAACCAAAAACCAAGAAAGAAGGAGGTGCTAGAGAAGTATAGACAGAGACACCTGTAGAACTACTTCACCACTTGCAAAACTTTTCCTCTGCAGGTGGGAAATAGAGACTTGAAACCTGGTCCTTGTACATTCATTGTAACATGTGCACTCAGCCAGGTGTACCATCACCCAGCCCCTTTTCTTAGTTTCTTTTTGCAGTTGATTTCTAACCTCACAGCCTCATTATCAGAAAAGACACATTTATGATTTCAATATTCACAGATTTATTAAGGCTGTCTCTGTGGCCCAATATGTGGTCAATCCTTAAGAATGTTAAATGTACACTTGAAAAGAATGTTTTGGGGGGGGGTAGAGGGAGACTATATCTGTTAAGTTCATGTAATCTACGACTCATATGAGTCCTCTATACCCTTGTTGACTTTTCTGTGCTCAATTTGTCTCTTGCTCTGGGTGGCGTGTTGAGGTCTTCAACTATTACTATGCTGCTGTCTTCCTTAAGGTCATTAACGACATTTTCCATATATTTGAGTGCGCATATATTGGGACCACACATATTTACAATGGTATCTCTTCCTGTTGTATTGATCTTCTGACCAATATAATGTCCCTATCTGCCGATTTTCTCCCGCTTTGCCCAAAAGTCTAATTTATCTGTTGTTAAAATAGCTGTTTCTGCCCTTTTCTTTGCATTATTGGCTTGGGATATTTTGTTCTTGCCAGTTATTCAGAGCTTCTGTTTGTCTTTCTTTTGAATGTATGTTTCCTGGAGACAGAATAAATGGGTCACTCTGAATCTTTTGACTAGCAAGTTTAAGCCATTCACACTTAGGGTGATTATTTATAAATGTGGTTTGCTTGTAGCCATTCTGGTATTTGTTCCTACGTTGCCTCATATTCCTGTTGGCTCTTGCTGCTTGTTTTCATTTGTTATTTTATGCCAGCGGTTTTTCTTTAATGGTCTTGCCTACTGTTTAATATTTGTCTTTATGCTATATTTTGTTTTGTGGATATCATGAATATTTTGTTCAACTTACAATATCTATAAGAGTCTTTCTTAAGTTGTTCTTGTTTCATCAACATTGGACCATGTCTTTCTATTTTGTTCTCCCCGTTCCTGTATATGTTTACCTGTTATTGTTGTGTTTCTGCTTCTATTCTAATACTGATGATCTCATTAAAAGTTGGAATTCATTTGCTCCCTCTTTTCACATAGGAATTCTCTCAATAATTCCTGTAAAGTAAGATTGGCAGTGGCAAATTCCTTCCCTTTCTGAATGTTTGAAAAGATCTTCTCCTCATATGTGAAGGATAATTTAGTGATCCCAGAATTCATATTTGCCAATTCTTATCTTTTAGTGCTTTGAATATGCCATTCCACTCCCTCCTTGCCTCTAGGGATTGTTATGAGAAATCTAATGGAAGCCCGATGGCTCTGCCTTTTATGTGACTTTCTTCCTTTTCCTATCTGTGTATTTCTGGTATTCTGCATTTCTTGTTCTCTTGCTGTAGTGCCAGGAGGCACTGTGGCTAAGATATTTGATTTCCCTCTTTTATATAACTTAGTGAGAAAGATTTTGTCCTGAATCATCAGGGTGGTTCAGTGACCTTGACCTTAAATTCCTCCATGAGGATAATTTCTGGAACCATCTGTTCCACACCGGTTCATATGGCTGCCAATTCTTAGCAATATCGCCCCGCCAGATATTCGTCGGGATGCGGCATCATCTAAGTTCATTTCCCACGTCTACGCTCGACCGGACCTGCCAATATACGCGGATATCTTCGCCCACCCTGTCCAACGCTTGACGTCTCATCACCCAATCTGGTCCCCTATGCCTACACTGAACTTCTCTGTTCCAGACTCTTGGAAACAGAGTTGGCAGGCAGCTGAGGTAAAGAACAAACACCTCATCACAGACCCCTGCAAGCATCAACCCAGCTTTGACCTAGCACGTTATGATTGGGCCCTCATCAATCGCTATCGAACAGGCCATGGCCAGTGCGCCTCTATGTTCCATCGCTGGGGAGCCAGAGTCAACCCAAACTGCCCCTGCGGCTACAGACAGACTATGACCCACATAGTCAACGACTGCCACCTCTCCAGATTCAAAGGAGGTCTCAAAACTTTACATCAGGCTCAACCTGACGCTGGTGACTGGCTACGGAAGAAGGGCAAACGCTAGAAGAAGAAGAAGTGACCTTGACATCACTAACGGTCTTCCCTAATGATGTCCCAACCTGTCGTGCAACAGCATTGGAAACTCAAAAATTCACAGCTGTAAATTGGTGAGTTTTTAGGTGATTTTTTTTTTTTAACATTTTGTTACTTTAACTCAAACTCCTAGTTTGAGTTAAGTAGGATTGGTGTGCCCCAGCCACCAATCTCCCAATTTGATGCCAACTATCCCTGAGCACTCTTTTTAGTTTTATTGAAACTCTGGTGGGAAAAAAAAAACAGAAAAAAAAGTCTAAATAGAGACAAATTAGAGGAGTGATCCTGTTTATAACCAAAGGAGTGACAGGAGAGACAAGATAGTAACTGTTAGTAGTCCAAAAGGGAAATCAAAAAGTTTTTTTTGGTCTGTTCATTTTTATAATAAAATAGACTTCTTAACTTCATCCCATACAAAGACCTCTAGTTTCATCTGCTCTGTTCCTACCTTTGATTTCCTTTTTATTAAACAATTTGTTCTGCTGTATATCTTTCAGCCACAAAATTGCAGACAGTACCATGACACCATCCTGACTTCCCTGGGCAGATAGCCTCACCAATGTGTCCTGGAACCTCACCTCTTGAGAGCACTACCCTGCTAGGGAAAGTTAGAAACAGGCTGGGGGTTTGGATTGAGCTGCCAATATCTATGTCCAGCAGAGAAGCAATTACACAAGCCAAATCTTTCACCTTCTGCATCCTATAAAGAATTTTGTTCCATACTCACAGAGGCATAAGAAATAGGGAAGCTTCCAGTGGAGGGGATAGGACATGGAATTCTGGTGGTGGAAACTGTATGGAATTGTACTCCTGTTATCTTACAATCTTGTTAATTATTATTAAATCACTAATAATTTCTTTTAAAAGAAGGAAGTGAAATCAGGATCATATAAGAGAATAAAAATAGGCAAAAATATATAAAGGTGTAGATAGATAAATAGATAGGTAGAAAGAAAGAAAGAAAGAAAGACAGACAGACAGACAGACAGACAGATAGATAGATAGATAGATAGATAGATAGTTGTGTAGTCAACCCATGTTTTTGACCTCAGGAAAACTACTACAGTTTACCTTGGAGGTGGATAGGGACATAGAACTTTGGTGGTGGCAATGGTATAGACTTATATCCCTATTATCTTATTATTCTGTAAACAACTGTTAAATCACTAATGATTTTTTTTTTCTTTTTACCAGAGCACTGCTCAGCTCTGGCTTATGGTGGTGCAGGGGACTGAACCTGGGACGATGGAACTTCAAACATGAGAGTCTATTAGTATAAACATTATGCTATCCTCCCCTGCCCCACTAATGATTTTAAAAATATTTTTATGTACTTATTATTGGGTAGAGACAGAGAGATATTGAGAGGAGAGGGGATGATAGAGAGAGAGAGACAGAGAGACACCTGCAGCCCTACTTAATCACTCGTGGAGCAATTGCCCCCCATGCGGGGCCCACTGCTGGAACCCACACTATTGTGCATTGTGACATGTGCACTCTGCTAGGTGCACCACTAGCAAGCCCCTCCTTGCTCTTTTTTTTTCCCTGTTACCCTTTTTTTTTCTTTTATTGTTGTTGTAGTTAGTATTATTGTAGTTGATGTCGTCGTTGTTAGATAAGACAGAGAGAAATGGAAAGAGGAGGGGAAGACAGAGAGGGGGAGAGAAAGATAGACACCTGCAGACCTGCTTCACTGCCTGTGAAGTGACTCCCCTACAGATGGGAAGCCAGGACTCAAACTGGGATGCTTATGATGGTCCTTGCACTTTGCACCACGGTTAACCTGCTGCACTACAGCCAGACTCCTTCTCTCCTTCTCCTCCTCCTCCTCCTCCTCCTCCTCCCCCTCCCTCCCCTCCCCCTCCCCTTCCCCCTCCCCCTCCCCTTCCCCTTCCCCCTCCCCCTCCTCCTCCTCCTTCTTTTAACTAATGATCAGAGACATGGATCCCAGTCACTTTCAAAGCCAGCAACAAGCAGCTCCTGACAGCTTTCAACCTGACACTGTTGACTGGCTACGGAAGAAGGGCAAACTCTAGAAGAAGAGGCTTGAACCTGGCTCTTTGTAATGTGAGTGATTAACAGGATGCATCACCACCTGCCCCCCCCACCAATTTTTTTAAAGAAAAAAAAGAACGCATTTGTTTATTTCTTTTCTTCTGATTTCACAACTACTTCCTCTTTCAGCCCCACACAAGACAAGTTAGGGGATCTTTCTTAGCTATTGTCCCTGGCATGACTCCAAATACAACTCATTAAATCGACTTTGTCAGATGATAAATAACAGCAAGGATTTTTGAAATTCTTTTTATACAGTATTATGTACACAAGCTTTTTTATTTCCCACTTTCACTCCCCCCTTTTCTCTACTTGACTTCATTCTTCTTATTTGTATTACTATATAAACCTATATAGCTTCACAGATTTTTAAGAGTCAAACCCTATTTTTCATGCTGTCTGCTATATTAGATACCATGAAAATAGTTTGAATTTTCTTCAAATAATCTTCAGGTAAGTTTAACATTCTTATTGACTTAAGGTCAACCAATTTCATTATTTAAAAACAGATATAAAAATAGATAAAAACACTTTTAAGTCCAGTATTAAGATGACACATTTATAGATATGTTTGGAGAAGATTTATTTATTAAAAACATGAGAAAATTTTCATTTTCTTTTTATTCTTTAATCTTTTAAATGAACTTTCCAAGATGCTTTAGGAAAATTTCCCAGTTTGCAAAGCCAATATTCTCATGCAAATTATAATAAAAATATTGTAGTGATAATGTTTTATTTCTAAATATTTATCACACAAATTGGAGAAAAGACATCATGTGTAAGAATTTTGAAAACATTCATGACATTCATGGGTGGCTTTTCCAAACCAACATTTGTGTACATGAGAAAAAAACTAAATTTAAGCAAAAAAAAAAAAAATCTTGTGACATTCAGGGTCATTATCACTAGCTTTGGTACTCTAAGAAATAGGAACTTTAAGATGTAGAAAGAGCAGCAGAAAATGTTGAGAATTATCACGGGGTTTATTTGAAAGTCAAGCAGGATATGAATTTCCTTTCTTTCAGTTCCCTCTCTTCTGTATATTACACCAAAAAATATCTTTTTTCTGGGAATCTACTCAAGAAATGCACACTCACTTACTCTGTTCCTAGAATTGATGAGGTCTGAAGTAAAATTTCACTCTATTATCCATAGTGATTCAAGCAAGGGAAATCTTAAGCCAAACTCATCCAGATAATTGCCCTCCCCTCCTCCAAATCTCTATTTCCCTTTGTTTTATGGACAGTCTATAAAACATTTTGGAAGGAACGCTGCTCCACTTTAAAACAGCTTATTTCCAGGATAAACTTTAATAAAAGTGGTTTGTCATCACCATTGATTCATGGTGAGTAGCTCTTCAGGGGTGTTTGACACTACAAGCTAGCCTTTAAAATATTACAGAACTTATAACTTCTACCACTAGGAGTTAATCAACTGAAATGGAGCAAACGGGAATCCTTTGGAATCATACAGATGATTTTGTAACAGTAATGACTTAAGCACTTCTAAAAGGATTAACACCAGAGAGGAAAGAAGGACCTATCTGCTCAACAACTTTTTGAATAATTTATTTAAAAGCAACCTTAGTAACTTTTAAGAATACATTAAATTCAGCTGTGTTTCACTCTATAACTCTAATTATGTAAATCATTTTACTTTATTTTATTTTGTTTCTTTTTTATTTAAGAAAGGATTAATTAACAAAACCATAGGGTAGGAGGGGTACAACTCCACACAATTCCCACCACCCAATCTCCATATCCCACACCCTCCCATGATAGTTTTCCCATTCTCTATCCCTCTGGGAGCATGGACCCAGGGTCATTGTGGGTTGCAGAAGGTAGAAGGTCTGGCTTCTGTAATTGCTTCCCACCTGAACATGGACATTGACTGGTCGGTCCATACTCCCAGTCTGCCTCTCTCTTTCCCTAGTAAGGTGTGTCTCTGGGGAAGCTGAGCTCCAGGACACATTGGTGGGGTCTTCAGTCCAGGGAGCCTGGCTGGCATCCTGATGACATCTGGAACCTGGTGACTGAAAAGAGAGCTAACATACAAAGCCAAACAAATTGTTGAGCAATCATAGACCCATGCTTGGAATAGTGGAGAGGAAGTGTTAGGGGGATACTCACTGCAAACTCTAGTGTACTTCTGCTTTCAGGTATATATTTTGCAGTAGTTTATGGATATGTGTGAATATATGCTCTCTCTCACAGAAACTGGTATATATCTAGGTTTTGGGACTTTGTTAGAAAGTGAACCACCTGAGATGGAATTAGAGTATACTATGAAAGGAAAGGTCTCACCCCAGTAATTAAGCTGAAGGGTTGTGGAAACATGTGAAGTCTCTAGACATAGTCTGAAGTGATGCATGTTGAGGTGGCAATCGTTGTGTTGGTTAGGTTGTGATCGGCAGATGCAACATTATTTGATATGGATTAAGAGAGGCATACGGGAAAGTGGGCCCTATCCAAGGGTTCCAGGACTGGGGGAAGTAGAGGCTCTATAATGGAGATGTGAGGTTCCTGCTGTCTTAGGCTTCAAAAAGACAATCGATAGTTAATGTTATCAAAACATTATTTGGTAATTAGGTTAACTTTGAAAAGTCCTTTTGTTAGGGTTTGCTGTACAGTACCCAGTATCTTGTCTATAGCTGTGCTATTGGTTGCTTCTGATCTACTTGGTCTAGGCTTTTGAGTCTACATATCAATTACACAACCTATATATTAAAAAGATTCAGTTTGTGTTTTGAAAAACTTTGAGACATACAAATGATTTTCCCCCTCTCATATTAATTAACTAGTGATTTATATGACTACATTCTACTAGGAGTGTACATAAACACCATTCCCACCACCAAAAGACTGTGATCCGTCCCTCCCACCCACTCCCAGCCCCCATTGGCCCAGGGTTTTTACTTTGGTGCCCTACTTACAATTTGGTCAAGAAATGGAAAGACATCCCATGCTCATGGATTGGAAGAATAAATATCATCAAAATGAATATTCTCCCCAGAGCCATATACAAATTCAATGCAATACCCATCAAAGTTCCACCAAGTTTCTTTAAGAGAATAGAACAAACACTACAATCATTTATCTGGAATATGAAAACACCTAGAATTGCCAAAACCATCTTGAGGAAAAGAAACAGAAATGGAGGCATCACACTCCCAGACCTTTATCTATATTATAAAGCCATCCTCATCAAAACAGCATGGTACTGGAACAAAAATAGGCACACATACCAGTGGAACAGAATTGAAAGCCCAGAAATAAATCCTCACACCTATGGACATCATTTTACTTTATAAAAGGAAAAAGAAAAAAAAAACAGATTTTTAGCTCAAACTCCTTACCTTTTTTTCAGCCACCAACTTGCTACCATGATGCCAACCTGACTTCCCTAGGCAGATCATCTTCCCAATGTACCCTGCTACCCTACCTCCCCAGAGTCCTGCCCCACTAGGGAAAGATAGAAACAGGTTGGGGGTATGGATCGACCTGCTAATGCACAGAACCAGCAGAGAAACAAGTACAGAAGCCAGACCTCCCACATTCTGCACCCATTATGATCCTGGGTCCATGCTCCCAGAATGATAAAGAATAGGAAAGCTTCCAATGGAGGGGATGGGATATGGAACTCTGGTGGGAATTGTGTGGAAATGTACCCCTATTATCCTATGGTTTTGTTGATCATTATTAAATCAATAAATAAAAATTAAAAATTAATTTAAAAAGAATAGAGAAGCTTCCAATGAGGGGATGGGACATGGAACTCTGGTGGTGGAAACTGTTTGGAATTGTACTCCTGTTATCTTACATTAATTCTAAAGGAAGTAGATATACACCAAGTTCCTTGCAAAGTGGAAACTGTAACCAAACCGCATGGCCCATAGAATGAAGATTGTTGCAATTTCCCACTTCTTGATTAGACACACTATAGAAAATGTTTCTTATTGCTGAATTATCATTTTGATTTCAGAAAAATGAGGGACAATTTCTCAACATAATCATTTTTAGGAAGTTTAAGAGGTTAGTGGGGATAGATAGCATAATAGTTACGCAAATAGACTCTCATGCCTAAGGCTTCAAAGCCTCAGGTTCAAGTCCTCCACACAACTATAGGCCAGAGCTGAGCAGCGCTGGGTGGGGAGAAGTGAGAAAACAATTAAGTGGCCAGATTATTAAATTAAAACCACAAGACGGATAGACTTTTGGAAAAATGACAAAGTAAGAAGCTTTGGGTTTCAGTCTCACTGCCCAGTGATTACTTAGGTTTAGTTGGCTTGATACACTATTTTGGATTTCTGGATTCCACTGAAGAATTTCTACTGAAGATATTTCAGACTCCATAGGAGTCTGGTTATTAAATGAAAGCTAATTTCATTTCTGAGGCAATGTCTATTCATATCACACCCCCAAAACATTTCTTCTGTTTCTACAGCCATTTACATGCAGCTTTCTAGAGACAGACAGGCTATGAAGACCCTACTGTCCGAATATTGGAGACCTGTGTTGTCATTGCTAGTTGTTGCTTTTGCTCATCAAGTGTGGATAGGATTTGAACAGCTTTTGTTATTCTATCTACCGCTACTCTCAACATGGCAAACAAATAGTAAATTCCTTCTTGCCAATGAAAATAAGTAAATCACCTATGAATGGATAAAGCTCTCCAGTCAAGACAGTTAGTTGGGGAATAGATTTAAAACACAACTCAACTAAATACTATCTAGAAGAGACATGCTTAAGATCGAAAATGTACAGAGACTGAAGCTGAAAGGGAATACGTATTCAATATAATTAGGAGACAAGAGAAAAGTAAGAAAGTGGCGAGTAGGTGATGGCATACTTGGTGGGCTGCACATGTTATCATGTGCAGGGCCTAAGGTTAAGCCATTGATGCCCACCTGCGGGGAAGAAGCTTCACAAGCAGTAAGGAGTATTGCAGGTGTCTCCCTGCCTTTGCCTTTGTTTCTATCTTCCCTCCTCTCTCAATTACACTTTATCTTTATCAAATAAATTAAAATGATTTTAAATAGAAAATAAGATGTTAACAGCAATTGAAGATGAGTTTAACTAGAAAAACTTACAAAAGGGAACACTGTATATAAGTTAATTGTTAAATCAATAAAACTGAAGAAATCTATGGCCTGGGAGGTTACAAAGCAAGTGAGTAAAGTATATTTCTTGCTTGCATGAAGTCCCAAGACTGAGACATTTGTATGTTCTCTCTCCTCTCTCTCTCTTGTCTACAGTATACCTAGAGATTACAATACTCAGCATCACATCCAGAGTAATGCTCTATTATTTCATTCTCATAAAATAAATAAATGAATCTTAAAAAATAGAGGACTTGAAAATCATAATAAATTAATGGACTCTAACAGAAATATAAAAAACAGTCTATTAAACAACAGCAGAATATTTGTTCTTAGGTATACAGAGACATTTTCTTCTCCAAATGTAACTGATATAGTTAGAGAGTAGTAACAGAATGAAAGTGGAAAATTCACATTTTGAAATTAGACAATAGTTATTTTTGCACACTTTAGGATGAAATTTTTATATAGTGTCGTACCCCGAGAGAGGGTTCCTGGGTCCGAGAGTTCCTGAGTTCGAGAGTGCCAGAGTTCCTGAGTTCCTGAGTTTGAGAGTGCCAGAGTTGGAGTGTTCCTGAGTTCCTGAGTTCGAGAGTTTCAGGGTTACAGAGTAAGAGAGAGTTCCAGTGTGTCAGAGTTTCAGAGGGTTCCCCAGTACCAGAGTTCCAGAGTTCGAGAGTTTCTGAGTTCGAGAGAAAAAGAGAGAGTGCTTGTGCCGCCGCAAAGAGACAGCAGAGTTCTGTTTGGTGATTAGTTTGTCTTAGTTTGTGAATCGTTGTTCCTGAATAAAGAAATACAGCTTCCCTGCCCAGCCGTTGTCTCCGCGTCTCTGTTACCCGCCGTGAAGCAAGCCAGCCCGGCAAGAGCCTACAAATTTTAACAACAATATAGGAAGTATAAAATGAAGGGGATAGTTAGCATAATGGTTATGCAAAGAGTCCTGTGGATATGAAGCTCCAAATTTCCAGGTTCAGTCCCCCACTCCACCATTAGCCAGAGCTGACCAGTGCTTTCTGGAAGAAGAAAAAAATAAAAGAAAGAGAAGAAAAGAAGAGAAGAGAAAAAAGAGAAGAGAAAAGAAGAGAGGAGAGGAGAGGAGAGGAGAGGAGAGGAGAGGAGAGGAGAGGAGAGAAGAGAAGAGAAGAGAAGAGAAGAGAAGAGAAGAGAAGAGAAGAGAAGAGAAGAGAAGAGAAGAGAAGAGAAGAGAAGAGAAGAGAAGAGAAGAGAAGAGAAAGGGTAAAGAGAAAGTCAGATACCACAGTGTTGAATCTTGTTCATGACTGGACTGGAAGCTGAGATAATTATGTGACAAAGCAGACACCTTCTCAGATGAGCTATCTGGAAGCTCAATATCGTACTCTTAAAAAAATAGATTGGGTGGGTGGGCTGTGGCTCACCCAGTAGAGTGCACACATTGCCATATTCTAGGGCCCGGGTTCAAGTGTCTGGTCTCTATCTGCAGGGAGAAAGCATCATTGAGTGATGAAAGAGGGTGTGTCTACTTCTCTTCCACTCTTTATCTCCCTCTTCTTTTTCAATGTCAAAAAAAAAAAAAAAGAAAAAGAAAAAAGTCTGCCAGGAGTGGTAGATACTTTGTGAAGGCAGAGAACACCAGCAATAATCCCAGTAACAAAACCAAACAACAACAAAGCCCTAATAGATTATTTAAGTATTCTCCAAACTGCTTCCATAGGGTATATACAAGTTTATTTTCCCACAACCCAGAAGTTTCGCTTTCTCCAAATCTATGTCAATACTTGTTATTTCCTGTTTGTTTGAAGTAGACCATTCTTACTGGTGTGAGATACTATTTCATTGTGTTATTAATCTAATGTTTAATCTAATTAAGTATTAACCAACAATTGATTAATTAATTGATAATTAATGATTAATCTAATGTGGTCTTAATTTTGTCTTAATCTAATGATAAATAACATGAACCATTTATTCATATATTTGTGGACAATCTAAATGTCATCTTTATAGAATTGTCTAGATTTCTTGCCTATTTCATAATTGGGTTATTTATTGTGCTATTGACCTGTTTTATTCATGAATAAACTTTTGGTATCAATGTTTTATCTGATATGTAATGTGCAAATATCTTCATTGAGTTGCTTGGTTGTCTTTTTATCTTTAGGCATTTTCTTTCCATATGCAGAAATGTTTTAATCTGATATAATCCCATCCACTTTTTTTTCTCCCCTTTAGTTTTTCAAGTTCATACTGTTGATTTTCCAAATAAATTTCTGTTGTGAAGATTCTGAAGCTTTTCCTTTGTACTACCTTCTATATACTTTTATTAGTTTCAGTCTTTAACCCCTTTTAAATAAATTTTGGTATAAGATAATGGTATAGTTTCAATATTCTAGCTAAAATCAAATGGCTGTCCAGTTTCCCAACATTTTTCCCCAAATATTCTACTATCCAGAAATCCCACTCCTAGACATATATCCAAAGTATAAGTATTGATCCAAAAGGACATATACGACATTACTGACAATAACTAAAATAGGGAAACAATGTAAGTGCTCAATAGGAAATGACTGTATAAAGACATTGTGGGTTATCTATTCAATGGAACAGTTCTCCTCATTCAAAATGGATGAGATGGTATTTTTTTTTTACAACAAAATGGATAGAACTGGTGATGACCATGCTAAGTGAAATAATGATTTCACTCAATTGTGGAATATATATATATATATATATATATATATATATATATATATATGATTATAGTATGAAAACTCGTAAAAAAAAAAAAAAAGCCATCCTTGGACTTCATGAGGGATGGTGGAAGGATACAGAACTATGGCAAAGGGTCTGGTAACATATATACTATGTATGGGTATGAAAATATACCTTAAATATTATAATTTGCACAACATGGTTAAATATCTCTCTATCTCTCTCTCAATAGATAAAAGGGAAGTTGAGAAATATAGACAAATGGCAATAAAACACAGCATACTAAATTATATTGAATATAGTGAAACCAGTGTTAAAGATGAATTTTACAGAAGTGATTAGCCATCATCTTTTTTTCTTATTTTTTTTCACCAGAGTTTCACATCAGCATGATTTTGCTGTTCTCCGTGGACACTCTTCTTTCTTCTAGAGAGATGATTAGAAGTACAGATGGGGACAAAGATAGGAGAAGAGAGACACAGAACACTGCTCCACTCCTAATGAAGATTCCCTTTATTATGTTTCTCCCATGAGGTAATTGGCTGGGGATCAAGGCCCTTGGGAATCATGAAGTGTGTGCTTTACTGGGGTATCTATCTTCTTGTCCCTAGATGCTATTTCTTTAGTGAGCTCTTCTATGACTAACTTATGAAGAATTTTTCTTTCACATATTCACTCTCTAGACCATAACTTCCTAGATGTTTCTTATTACTAATTGAAACAATCTTAAGTCGAAACATTAATCTACTATTTTTTTTAAAACTTACTTCTCTATACAGCTGTGGATAGCACTTTTTGTGATCTTTTGTGCCTCACACAGAGAGAAAAGTATCAATAATGATTTATTAAATAAGTGCATGACCCACATATCAAATGTATCAAAATAGGAGAAGGTTATTTCTTTTAGCTGCTAATATTTCAGAGAAAGGGCTTTTCCTATCATGCTTTTCATCCATAATGCTAAGACATCATGAATATATATTTATTGGGATAAAAGTGAGAGGATGTTGTCTCTGAAATGTATAAAATCATTTAGACTAAAGGGAGGGGAGGTTTTAGTTTCACTGACTGACAAAGCTACAGATGGAACTTTTACATACAAGTGAATGAAACAGAACCAAATGCAATAAAGCTAGCTCATTTGCAGCTCCTTATTTTCATAAAACATACCCATCAATCAACTTAAAACAGCTGCTCAATTTTCAGAACCTACAAGTGAAATTCTTTACTGAATATAAATTCAAAACTCAAAGGCATGTGAAACTCTAGTTTAGAAATATTCTTCTAGGGTTTTATTAAACAAGTAGAGTAGAAAATAATTCCCTACATTTGCTTTTAAATTTGCCAAGGCTCTAATTGTCTTCATGGATAAGAGGAAAAAAGAAATGTTTTTTTTATAAGTGGATATAGTGTGGGCTGTCTTGAAAATATTTTATTTTGAAGTTAATAAATGATTTTAGCCACAAGAACACAGGTCATTTAACTCATTCACATTTAACTCTAAGTGACGTGATATACAAATCTCATATTTAAAATTCTTATCAATTCATTTTTCTACTACTATTAAGTGCATTATGGCCATTCTATCACTGCTTTGGGGTAGTTTTCTTATATTTTTCTTTGTTCCTTTCTCTTTTTTTAAACATTTTTAAACATTTATTTATTTCCTTTTTGTTGCCCTTGTTTCCTTTTTTGTTGTTGTTGCAGTTATTATTGTTGTTGATGTCGTCTTGTTGTACAGGACAGAGAGAAGTAGAGAGAGGAGGGGAACACAAAGAAGGGGAGAGAAAGATAGACACCTGCTGACCTTTTTCACCGCTTGTGAAGCGACTGTCCTACAAGTGGGGAGCCAGGGGCTCCAACCGGGATCCTCACACAGGTCCTTGCACTTTGTGTCACGTGAGCTTAACCCGCTGCGTTACCTCCCAACTTCCATCTTTGTTCCTTTCTTCCGTTATCTTTTCCCACATCAATGCTCAGCTCTGGCTTATGGTGGTACAAGGGATTGAACCTGGGCTTCAGAGCCTCAGACATGAGGATTTCTTTGCATAACCATTATGCTATTTCCCCCAGGTATTAATGTGGTTTTAGATCACATTCTCAATTTCTTTTTGATTTGACATTTTTAAATGATTTTCTGTGGCTAATCAATATACTCTAAACATTTCAATTTTCCCTGTATGTCGCGTATCAAAATTTGACTAACTTATCAAATGAAATTTGATCAGTGCTTTAGCTCCAAATTTGTCTCATGTGAACTGAATTTTATTAACCCCAGCTTGTGTGAATAGAACTTATTGTGACAGCTTTTGCTTTGCTTCTTATTTATATAGTATGATAAATGCATCTGGAAAATGCATTCTGACCCAAAGAATGCCTATTTTTTCACTTGAGTTGTGAATTACCCACACATTAGACACTCTTTCCTGTTTTAGATCAGTCTCTACTATCAGAAGGCAGCTTATTTAGTAGCACTAATGGGGCATCTAGATTTGCTTTCCACCCCCAAGATAAATCACTGTATTTTTGCTAGCCTTTGACTCTAACACCAAATGAATTGTTAATTTTAATATTAAGTCTGCACATTGTCTTCTGTCTAAACTATTTTCTAGGAATATGATTGATTTTAAAAGAAAACAATTCTACTAAAGTAGGCCTGAACTCTTCTGCAAACTTTTTGATCAGAAAAAAGAAAGTAAAGCTAAGCACTGAGATGACAGTATGCTTAATCCATTAGCTGAGCAGTGTCAATATGTCAAAATGTTTGGGTTACAAATTAACCAACTGAATTGGCAATATGACACATACTGATACTAGGGTCCACAGGGGGTTGAAAACATATTAATTAGCCATATTATGAAAATTATCCACATATATGGAAACTCTTCCATATATATATATACATATATTCACAAGAACTGCTACAATAAAGCTCATATGGTGATTTAATGTAAATAGAACTCACTTGGGAACAGAAGTTTGACACTTCAGGTTATCTACAGCTGTGACACTTATACTTGGTCACAGGTACTGATAAATTGCTTCAGCATGTCAGTTCTGCCTGATGATTGATATCTTCTGCTTTTGATTGGTGTGGTCACCTGACATTCTAAGTCAGTCTTAAGTTCTCCCAAATGAAGGATTAGCACTTCTAGATATTTCAGCTATACAAACTCTTGTTGAATGCCTCTTCATTTCCAGACTTGGTACATGTACATGAGAAATAAGACTCACTAACATTTTCCTGGCCCTATTATTGAACAAATGATAAATTGTGAAGCTAGCAACTTTGATCTCATACACCTGTTGGGGAAATATCATTTATTTAGAGTTTTACCTTCTATAACATTTCCCTAACTGCAGTCTACACCCACTAAATATGCTCAGTATTCATCCTCATGTGAATGTTATATAAGTTGTTTGGCACGATTATTAAAATTACCAAATAATTCTGATGATGAGAATCTATTTGGCTAGCTTACCCTTACCCTTGATAAGTATAAGTTTCTCTCTACACTTGTAATAATTTCAAAAGCAAGTTTCTTTCCTCTGAACATTATACAAAGTAAACCATTTTACTTAAACTCAGTAAGCTGCTGGTCTGTGTATCAGTCTCACCTCATTATAAAGAATAATTTACTGTACTCTTACATAAGTTCCTGTTATGAGTTATATTTGCCACCTGAGCTAATGAGTTATGAAATAGTGACAATTATTATTCTTATTACCAACATTTTATTCAACATCTGTAAAAGTGCCCAGCTGAACTTGACACTACAGTAACTAAAAGTTAGTTTATATTTTGGTAATGCTTTATTAATCTGCTTTGTGTACTGTATTAAATGAAATCTTTATGTTTAAAAAACATTTACTTGTGGTCTGGGAGGTGGTACAGTGATAAAGCTTTGGACTTTCAAGCATGAGGTCCTGAGTTCAGTCCCCGGTAGCACATGAGCCAGAGTGATATCTGGTTCTTTCTCTCTCCTCCTATCTTTCTCATTAATAAATAAATAAAGTCTTTAAAATATATATATATATATAATTTACTTGACATATGTGGGGGACTTACCTAGACTAAAGATAAATATTTTTAAGTTATGAGGTGAAAAGTATAATTGCTTTTAATTTGGATCTTCTTCTTTGAAACAGTCTCTGAAACATGACAAATCAAGTTACAGAACAGTAGACCTTCCATTGACTTTTCATCACTGTGTTTAGATAAAAACTATGGTGGCCCAAATATTTATGATGTCATTTCATCAAGCCAATAAAATATGAAATTAACTCTTAGCTATTAAAATTATTTTAAATGTACAATTGCCATTTAAACCTACATACAATAATCTTAACTTTATACTTATATCTCCTGTGTGACAATTATTTATATGTCAAGTTCCAAAAAGCCTTATTTTATGCTGTCACTTCACAAAATAAGCTCCCATAAAAGGGTTTGGGGTAATTTTGACATCCTCTCTCAATACTTTTTTTCTGATCAACTCTTAGTCTTTATCTTTCTGGATCTACTTATGTAAATATAGAGAGGGGGACAAACATCACAGCACTGAAGTGTCCCCAAAGTACTTCTGTGTGATATACTGTGTTCTCCAAACTGACATGCATGCGTGACAAAATAGACACCATCCAATGAAAGCTGTCTTTCCAATATTTCAATTATATTCTTACTAAGATTAGTTATAAGAGAAAAACTGGCTTAGATGAAATGCTATCTGTCAATTTCAACTTCAACTATTTCTGGCAAGTGTAAACTTTTCACTGAAATCTCAGAGGTATCTATAGTATCTTCAAGCATTTGCTACAAATAGCAAAACTTTGTAGTCTTTATTTTACTATTCTGTAAGACAAAATTTGAACACTTTAAAACATATAAAAATCAGGCAGTAGACTTAGTCGAATAAAGATTATTTAGTCTCTATAGAGACTGTGATTTGTTTAACAGAAAAGAAGCCACTTGTGATTCTGAGGCGCAATTAGTCTATAAAGAATTAATATTGGGTGGTCCGGGAGGTGGCACAATGGATAAGGCATTGAACATTCAAGCATGAGGTTTTGAGTTCAATCCCCAGCAGCACATGTACCAGAGTGATGTCTGGTTCTTTCTCTCCTATCTTTCTCATCAATAAATAAATAAAATCTTAAAAAAATACTAATATTAGAATGGAATTTTTCTGGATATATTTAGTAGTGATTTTTCTCTTGATTCTTCCCCCCTCTCCATGTACACATTGCGTATACGTATATATGTTTGTACATACTTATACATGTATGTATATTATACACAATATGTATACATTTTGTGTATGTGTGTAAACATATTGTGTATATGTGTGTATAACAGTTTCATTGGTCCATTAAATTCTAGACTAGTGTTGTCTAATGTAAGCAGAGCAAATAAGAAATTGAAGTGTGGAGAATGTAGAATTCAACTTTGTACTTTCAAATTTGTACTTTTTCATATTTAAAATTTTACTGTTCTGTAGTGTATAATTATATAAGTGAAATAAGCTACAGCATTTACATCTAGATTGATGCTAAACCATATAGATATTGGGAGAGCATATTTGTTTTTAATTATAAATTAATTTCAAGTGCTTAGAGATTCTTTTTATTAAATAGTACAAAAGTGAATTATTTTCCCATAACAAAGAACACACAAAAATCATATATATTTTTAATTTTTATTTATACAATGGAACTGTTGACTAGACCATAGGGTAAGGGGTGTACAATCGCCACCACCAGAGCTCCGTATCCCATCCCCTCCCTTGAAAGCTTTCCTATTCTTTCTCCCTCTTTGAGTATGGACCCAGGATCATTAGGGGGCAGATTCTTAACATCACTGAGGGTTATTTCTATGTTACATAATGTTTTTTTCTTTTTTTGGATGGGTCTTGGAAGTTGTCCAAGTTATCTTCTTCCATGTAGTAGCTCAATGGAGAGCATTTAACATTCTATTACTGACTTCTTAGGTGGTCATGATCTCTTAAATCTGGGCAGCCTGAATAGAGGGAAAGAATTGTGCATGAAGGTTTACAGATATATGTTATTGGCAAAGCACAACTTACATTATGTCTAATTTCAGGACACTGGATGATGAAGTCTCATTTCAAGGGAAATGTTGAAATAATTTGAACATAAATTAATTTGTGATACAACATTTGCAGTTATAAATACACTGTGAATGCTTATATACACACATAATACACACATATTAGTGCTCATTATCAAAATGCATATAGATTGTTTTTACATTACAGGTAAAATTAATGTACCCACATTTTTATTAATATACCACATTATATGTTAAAGTTCTTCTAGTTTACATTTCCTTGAAATGAAAATTACTTCATATAACAACAAATCATGTAATAGGAAACTAAGAATTTCTCTAATATCCCACTCATCACAATGTAGAAATCATTAAAAAAAATCCAGATAATAATTCTTATACATATTCAAGTTAGAGAATAGACATAGGATTATAAGAAAACTTGAAACTTTGATATTTCTGTTCCATAGAAGCAACTGAGGTATTTAAATTATTTTTAAATGTAGATAATTCACTGTTTTTTATGCCAAATTCCATCAGTTTGAAAGAATCTGGCTTTTCACAGCCAAGTTTTAAGCAGGAGGAAATTATAAATGGAAACATATTGTGTTCTCTGATCTTCGAGGTGGCAATTTTTTCTACAAAACTGGGTAGGAGATTGATCTCATTCTTTGGTTTTCCGCTTCTTGTGAAGAATTTAAATTTGCCCTATTTTAACCAATGGTTAAGAAAATATTGCATAGCTTCAATGAAAGAGCCATGCTTCATAACTACATAATAGCTTCATCAACAAATAAGAGTCTGCTTCCTGCAGTGAAGCCACAAATATGTTGAAAGGCACTAGCTTTCTGCAGGATGTACAAAGATCTATGTTCAAGTCACTCTGGAAACATTTTCCTTCTTTGTGGGGCCAGTGGTTGTCTGGCTGTGTGGGTGTACATGTAAAACACATCATACAGATATTCTAATAATGCATTCTTAGGGAAAAAGGAAGAACTTCTTTTTCAGTGCCCTATGCTTTATACACTTAAAACACTTCATTGATGATTTACTGGTTTCCTTTGGCCATTGAAGATTGATCAAATCAGGGATAAAGAGTATTTTTGATGGAAATATTAAAAAGTGTATGAAACATTTAGTTATCATAAAGCTTTTTCTATATCATTTATTGTTAATACCACAGAAATGTCAATGAATAAACTAAGCTAAGATCTCAACTGAAATTATTTGTGGTAGGGTTAAAGAAGCCAAATTCATTTATCATAGAGGTCTTTCATCTAGTGATATTAAGGAATAATGATTACTTGTTCATTCATTGTTAACTCCTGTTTTATATAGCAGGTGATGATATGTTTCCAGCTCTGCTATTATTTTTTAAAAAATGAAAAAGAAAAAACTATTTTAGGTCAAATTTTCTAGAGGACAACTAACTCTCTTATGTATTTTCATGACCTACTTGCTGATTATATAATTAGATGATGACTTCAGCAAATTTTCCCTAGAGAACTTCTTTTTAACTATTTCATTCATAGTAACTTAGGTCTTTATAGTGGCAAACAATCCTTATATATTTCAATTCATTTTATTCCAGTAGCTTCTTTCACACCTAAGTAATCTAGAAGACAATATTGATATATTTCAGATTTTACCTATTATATATCTAAGAAGAATTTTTAAATAAGTACACTTGTTCTTTTTTTTCTGTCTATAAACATCATGATAATGTAATGTTTTATTATCTAATAAATATGAGATTCATTTCTGTTACTATTGGATGAATTAAAATTTGAGCATAGCAGGTTGATGAATTAAAGTGTTATTTTTAATATAAGGGTTCAAAGGTAAAATCAAAGATTTTTGTTGAAATTTTTTAACCTGTTTTCATACTTGCACATTTTATGTTCTGTGATTTTTAAATAGCTAAGGATATTTCCTTTATTGTTCACAGAGAACTTCCTTAAAGTTTTTGTACAAGAACTCTTGCATGGGAAATGAAAGCAAGAGTAAATAAGTGTGATTGTATGAAACTAAAAAGTTTCTACACAACAAAAACAAACTACACAAAGATAACCAGGCAATCCAGTCAGTAATTAGGAGGGGACATTTATACATCACACATCAGACATGTGACTGATACTAAACATCTATACAGAATTGGTACAAATTACAAAAAAAAAAAAAAGGAAAAACAACCCAATACAAATACAGGCCAAATATAAACAGACAAGTTTTCAAAGAAGAGATACACAAAGCCCACAGACACATGAAAAAATACTCCACTTTACGTATCATTAGAGAAATGCAAATTAAAACTACACTGAGATACCATCTCACACCTTAGAGAATGGCTAACATCAACAAACCAGGAAATGACAGGTGTTGGAGAGGTTGTGGAGAAAAAGGAACTCTGCTACATTATTGGTGGAAATGCAAACTGGCACAGCCTCTTTGAAAGACTGTATGGAAACATCCTTAAACAAATAAACATTGAATTACTTTATTATCCAGCAATACTACTCTTAAGCATCATGTGTCATTTGGGATAAAATGGATGGAACTGGAGGTGGTTCTGCTTAGCAAAATAAGGAAAAAGATGAAAGACAACTACCAGATGTTTTCTCTCATATATAGAATCTAGAGATCTGATTTACATGATCTTGCCAAAAAGAAAAAAAATACACACAAAACAAAAACAGGCAGTTTCTATAAACTTATGAGAACTGTGGAGGTTATTTTTGGGAGGTGGGAAGGGGAGGCGGGTGAGCAGAACTTTATTGGTGTGTGTGGTGTGGTGTGATAATACATTGTAATTGTATAAACTTGTAACAAACAATGATACTTTTATAAAGTATCATTACTTCACATCACTTGACCAAAACCCAAATAGTAAAATAAACTTAAGTTCCACAAATTCCATCTCAGATCAGAAAAAATAGTTACAGATTCTTAGTGATTCAATAGTTAACAAAATACTTTCAATGCTATTTTGAACTGTTTTTTTGTTTCATCTGCTTGTTCCTCAGTTCACTTTATGGGAATTGTGTGGAATTATAACCCTCTTTTCCTATGGTCTTGTCAATATTTCCATTTTATAAATAAAAATTAAAACGAAACAAAAATAATTTCTTTATTTTCAATTTCAATAACACTTTATTGAGAAAATATTGACAAAAGGAGTATTGTCATAAGAATTTACACATTTCCTCTAGATAAATTTCAGTACATGACACTTTGTGTAAACCTGTCATCCTGATCCAACATAGAGTCTTATATCCTCAATCTCCTTTTAGTGCTCTTCCCTTCCCCTTTCTGTTCTGTGTTAATATTAACATATATTATATACTGATAAAATACTATTACTTCACTGAACACAGTGTCAATACACTAATTTTCCAATTTATGCATGTTGATCTATGTAGAAAGCCTTTATTTTTATTAATTTTTAAATATCATCTACATCTGAATTTTCACTTCCTAGGAATATCTAACAACAACAACAAAAAGATGGAGCAATATCTTCCCCACTCTCTTAGCATTACAGAGAAAATATACAATTGATCCTTGAGATAACGTCCTAAAACTACAATGATCTACAATTATAACATCCTAAAACTACAATGATTAAATGCAAAAATTTGGATTTAATAGGTGGTTTCAAAAATTACAGAAAGAGCTCGGATCAGGAAGTCATTTGAGTTCTGGTATTTTAAATGTAAGCACACTTGTCTCTGGTCATTAGAATAGGTTTTTTTAGTATGCTTCACCAGGAGGATATCTGTCAACACTAGAATATTCTTTACCATAGTTGACCCCGGAGCATTTCATGTAAATGTCTCAGAACTAAAGGCTTAAAAAACAATACTGGTTGTCTGTCTGTCTCTTTTTTCATGAGGGCACTGCTTGCTTCTGGATCATAAGCTTACGATGGTCCTGGGGATTGAACCTGGGGTTTTAGAGCATCAGGCATGAAAGATTTTTTCATAATAATTATGTAATCTCCTCTGCCCAAATCCAACACTGTTATAGATAGAACATCAATTATTTTCTTTTTTAACTTTTAATTATCTTCATTTATTTATTGGATAGAGAGAGCCAGAAACTGAGCGGAAGGGGAAGATAGGGAGAAAGGCAGAGAGACACCTGCAGCTTTTTTTCCCCACTTTCCCCTGCAGGTAGGGACAGAGAACTTGAACCTGATTCTTTATGCTCTATAACATGTACGCTCAACCAAGTGCACCACCATCTAGCCCTGAATATCTATTATTTTCAAGATGAAGAATAGATATTATAAACTAGAATTAAAGCTGCAGTGAAGCAATATGAAGATTTAGAAATTCTTTTAACCTCACCTTTTTTAATAACCCAAGTTATTGAAAAACTAGAAAGATAGACACCTGCAGGTGGGGAGCTGGGGGCTCGAACTGGAATCCTTACACGCCGGTCCTTGCACTTTGCTCCACCTGTGCTTAACCCACTGTGCTACCACCCAACTCCCTGAAATACTATTTAACTAGTTTCCAATACTATTATGAATTTTAAAACTAGAATGCTAATCTCACAGCAAAGAGACGGAAAAGAGCTATCCATAGTTCTCCAAAAGTCAATATTCTTCTTTCAAGCATCTTTATGACAAAACAACAAAAACCAGTTTCATTTGATGAACACTAATAAAACAGTAGACAAATGTAAAAAGTAGGTTCAAATAATTTTGTAATGTTAAACAGAAAGTGAAGGTACAAAATATTTCTCTTTGGTTGCCAATTTTTTTTTATATTTTTTTGAAGCAAAATCTAATTCCCAGTTAAAGTATTCTGGTTTTTCTTTGAAAGCTACTTATTTGCTTCTTGACTAGAATCATGTGCTTTCAATTTCTTTTGCATTTTACCACTTACTTTCTACAGCATTCTTTTATGGATGAACGACTGCCTGGCAAAATAGAAACTGAACCACAGTATGTAATTAAGTTCTTTGCACAATGGAAGTTAGTCATCGACACAATTAAGCCACTGGCTTCAAAATGAACCACGAGGGAATGAACAGCATACCCAAAGAATACTTTCTCCAATAAGATTTTCCTAAATAGTGGGATTGAAGAGATTTGCCTACTTTATGTGGTATCACAAAAATCCAAACTAAACCCTCCTTCCCAAATTGAAAAGAATTGATGTTAGATACTGATAAACTGTACTATAGTCTTATTGCTTGTAAGTTTTCTGGAAAACACCTTAAATGCCTTTGTTTTGAAGCTTTCCATAGCTAGTACATGTAGATTTAAAATGAATCAGACATCTAAAACATTGATGTTAAGAGAACTTCAAAACTATGCCACAATTAGTACTTTTGAGGCTGCTTTGACTAGACAGTTGTTTTTTCCTTTGATACCGGATCAGAAGTATTTTCTGGTTGATAGTAATTGAGTGTGGTCACTTAACTTACTCCTATAATCAGTTTAGTACCTTAAAAAATGAATTTGAGGGGATGGGAAAACAGTGTACTTGGATAGTGTACTGCTTTGCCATGTGTGTGATCCCAGTTTGAGCCACACTCCACAGCAATGAAGGGAGCTTTTGTGCTACAAACTCTATCAGCTTTTGTTTCCCTTTCTCTCTCTAAAAAAAATGATTTTGAGGTAAAGAAGATATTCATTAAGATGCTGATGATTAATAGGGAGTATTTGAAAGCTTAGTAAGTACTGCTTTGTTTGGAAAACTACATATTAAAATAATAGAAGTTTTAGTGATTTGATAGTGTTTAACATGATTACATTTCAGGATTATTTGCAAACCTACCCATAGTCTGTTTAAACCACCACAATCTTCACCAAAGCTCTATGCCTCACCTCCATCCCCATAACCACCTTAGTTTTCACAAAGTCCAGCTTTGGTTGTCTTTTCATTTTACTTCATCTGTTGCAAGTTCACATACTTTACTCATTTATATGCCACATAGGAATGAAAGTATGTGGTAATTGTCCTTCACCTTTCACTTTAGCATAATCACCTTCAGTTCCATCCATTTTTATTTTCCTGGAGGGCTTATATATTTACAGGTCCCAATACTGGGAAAAAGTGGCAGGGGGGTGGTGGCGGCAGGCGGGGTTAAAGCCTGCCTGTCCATAAGTTCAAGCTGAGTCAGAGCTTGAACTCCTGCCTAGAGCCCCCCCCCCCACCTGTTGGTAAAATGAATGGCATTACAAGGGGTGGGGTATTTCTGACAAGAGAAGGAGAGGTCAGGAAGATGTGGAGTCCTCTGGGAAGCCTATAGTCCACTGACTCCAAGTTGGGCACTAAATGCAATGTTCTGCTCCCTGTTCCCCAGGGAGGAAGCACACTGCATGACAGCACTTCCCAGGACATCCATCCCCTACAATGTCCTGGCCTCCAGCTATTGAAAACACACGCCAGGCCTCTTGCAAGGGGCCATACTCACTCAAATGATATGATCTCATCTTTTTATATTTCAGAGTAGTGTTCCACTGAGTCTATGATCCCACAGTTTCTCTATCCATTTATCTGTCGTTGGACATTGAGGTTGTTTGCATACTTTAGTAGCTGTAAATAATGCAGCCATTAATATAGGGGTGCATATATCCATTTGATTTGTGCTTCCATGACCTTTGGAATTATAATCAGGAATGATATTGCTGCACGGTAGGGAATTTCCATGTTAATTTCTCTAAGCTGTTTTCCATAGGAACTGCACCAATTTGTATTCCCAATATAGCTCCTTTATTCTCCAAATCCTAGGCAGCATTTTCTCTTTTGTTAACAGGCCATTCTTGCAGGCATTGAGTGATATCTCATTGCAGTCTTAATTAACATTTCTCTAGTAATGAGTAATGCACATTTATTCATATGTAACCGCACAATGTGGACATCTTCTATAGAGAACTATCCAGAACTTTTGTCCATTTTATAACTTGGTTGTTTGTTGATTTGGTGTTAAGCTGCTTCCTTCAAAATTTTTAAAATAAATTTCCTACATGAGTTTCTTGTCCAATGTGTGATCTATAAATAATCTCTTCTAGTTGTTTGGTAACCTTTTCATTTTTGGTGCAGTTTCTTTTGATGTATAAAAACTTTTTAATCTGATGTAGTCCCATCTGTTTATTTTTCTTTATGCACATAAGATTTAGTCTTCGACTACAAAGAGTAAAGGTGGCTGTTCTACCTCAAGCAATCTGATGATGTGTGCTTAACCGGGTATGCCATCACCTTGCCCTACCTCCAACAATTTGTAAGTTCGGTGTAATCTATTTTACAATCCCAAATACATTCTTCAAATAAAATGGGGAAAAAAATCTTACACTTTTTATAGAGTCACAAAAAGCCACACGTAGTCAAAACAATTCTTAAGAGAAAATTAACTGAGTGCCTGTTTTCCAAGTCTGCTCTAAAGCAATAGTAATCAAAACAGTGTGGCATTAGAACAAAAACAGGCACTCAGACAAATGGAACAGAACAGAAAGCCCCAAAATTAAACTATACAGGTAAATGTAGTATGTGATAGAGGATTCAAAACTACTCAGTGGAGAAAAGAAAGTTTCCTTAACAAATGATGTTGAAAACACTGGACAACCACATATATACAAATGAAACAAGAATACCAGTTAACACCAGGCACCAAAATTAATTTACAGTAGGTTAAAGACTTAGATATTAGACTTAAACTAATTAAATAACAGAATGAAACATAGAAGAAATGCAAGAAGAGTAATATTTTAAAACAGTACTCATAATATGCTACTCAACACAGTTTGATTTATTTTTAAACAGCTTTTTATATTTATTTATTTTCCCTTTTGTTGCCCTTGTTGTTTTATATTGTTGTTGTAGCTATTATTGTTGTTATTGATGTCGTTGTTGTTATATAGGACAGAGAGAAATGGAGAGAGGAGGGTAAGACAGAGGGGGAGAGACTAAGATAGACGCCTGCAGACCTGCTTCACCTCCTGTGAAGGGAGTCCCCTGCAGGTGGGGAGCCAGGGGCTCAAACCGGGATCCTTACACCAATCCTTGTGCTTTGCGCCACATGCACTGAACCTGCTGTGCTACCGCCCAACTCCTAGATTTATTTACTTATTTTATATTTTCTGCACTGCATCATGACTAGCCTCCAAGATGAAACCATTTCTCTCTTTCTCTCTGTGTGTGTGAGTGTATGTCATACAGATAGTTCTGTTTTTGTTTGTTCGTATTTCTTTTAACCCAATTTAATGATTTGCTTTTTTTCCCCTTAAAAAAGGAGGAGGAAATGGAACATGATGTAATTATGCTTGGACAAATAAATAAAGAGATGAAAGACAACTACCTACTGGTTGGTTTCACTCATATGTGGATTCTAGAGAGTGGAAATCTATGAACTAGCAATACAGAATACAGAAGCAAACAAACTGTTTCTAAGATTTGGTAAGAGCTACGGTGGGTATCCTTGGGAGTGTGGAGGGCACAGATATTTGGTGGTGTGTAATGGTCTGGAAATCTGAAATCCCATATCCTTGTAACCTATTTTAAGATGATAGTTAAAAATATTAATAGCAAGTAAATATTTTTAAAATTTTTAAAGTGATTTAGCTTTGTTTACAAAAGCTATTTACTCCCTAATTATTTTGGAGAAATTCTGTACATTAATAAATTTCCTTTTAAGAAAAAACGGGAAAACATAAAGAGTTTTCATAGGTGGTGAGAATTTTAAAACGTTCAACATGCTTGTTGGAAAGTACTTTGAGACAGAATTTCCTTCTGCACATCTGACTCAGCTAGCCGCTTACTTAAAGGGCAGAAATGGAAAGGCAACATATAGCTCCAGGGCTGATAATCTTCAAACCACCATCTAATCTGATTTAAGTAAATGAAGTAATTTGGATCACTGAAGTATATAGTTGGAGATATAATTAACTATTCCATGATTAACTTATAGAGGCACTAATTGGTTTATAAGAGAATGGACAATATAATGAAACTGTGTTAGATGAGGGAAAAAAATAATAACAGAGTAGAACTTTTTGGTTTACTGCTCCAGAATTCTTTCTAAAGAAACTAGTTGGATAAAAAACTAGATGAGATGATTACTTTTTAAACATTTTTAAATTATCTTTATTTATTGGATAGAGACAGCCAGAAATTGAGAGGGGAAAAAGCAGATAGAGAGGGAGAGAGACTGAGAGACACCTGCAGCCCTGCCTCACCGCTTGTGAAGCTTTCCCCCTGCAGGTGGGGACCATAGGCTCAAACCCAGGTCCTTGCACATTGTAACATGTGCACTCAAACAGGTATGCCACCACCCAGCCCCTCGAGATGATTGTTGTTAACTAAATTTATTGCGTGATAATTTTTCAATATTAGCATATCAAATTCCGTACACATAAAGTTCATATCATGGTATATGTCAAGTATAGCAATAACAATAATAGTTGGAGAGTGGAAGAGAATAACTTTAGGGGCTGGTTATGAAAAGATATAACTAGTATGTTTAGATATGTGAGCTGAGGTTTGATAAAGTCAGGAGAAAAGAGTAGGCACACTACCAGGAGCATGATTTTTTGGTCAGAAGCTTGGATACTTGTAATTTGGCAGCTCAGACTATTTTTAGTCTCCAGTGGAAATACCATCAAGATATACGTGTGATTTATCAGATAAACTTTTTTTAAGATAGTAAGGTAGAAAGAGAGTGAAAGAAACCACAGACCAGAGCTTTCTTCAGTGCAATGAGGACAGGGGCTGAACCAAGGTTGGGCAGGTGGCAGAGTAGTCTTTATATGAACTGGGTTTTTTTTTTTTTTTTTTGAGGGGGCGGATTTTCAGTTGAATATATTCATTCTTCCATACGTCTGCCAAACTATATTTATTTATTTTTAATTTTTTATTATCTTTATTTATTTATTAGATAGAGACATTCAGAAATGGAGAGGGGACGGAGGGATAGAGAGTGTGAGGGACAGAGAGACACCCGCAGCACTGCTTCACCACTTAGGAAGCTTTCCTCCTGCAGGTTGGAACTGGGGGCCTGAGCCTGGGTCCTTGCGCATTGTAACATGCGCATTCAACCCAGTGCACCACCATCCAGCCTCCCAAAACTGTATTTAAAAGAGAGGTTTTCAGGTGCCACAGAAGGGTGTGAGTCGCGATATAGAGGGAAGCTAGATTCTACCTAAAGAGACAGTAGGTGTCTGAACTGAATACCACAGTGACTTGAGGGAATATGGAAGGTGCACATAACTTACTGTAAGAGGGTCAGTCAGTTTTCAGGAAGCGAGGGTTTGATCGTGGTGATAGTGTAGTAGGTAGAATGCACATGTGACAATGATCAAGGATTAAGAGGTGCTTAAAATATTTTTTTAAATTTATTGGACAGAGACAGAGAGAAATCAGAAGTAATGTGAGAGACAAAGAGAGAGACACTCGCAGCACAAAGCTTTTCACTCCTGCAGGTGGCACTGGGAGCTTGAGACCTGGATCTCATGCATTGTAACTTGTCCTCAAACAGGTACATCACCTCCCAACCCCTATTTGTGCTTTTAAAAGAGCTTCTTGAATTTGTTTTTCACACATTCTTAATCAAATGACACTATTTCTATTTAGTCATAAATTAAATATTGTGTATATATGCAAATATTCATACATATACTGCATGTGTGTATAATATTTGTATTTGTTTAGTTTTTTATGGGGACATTAACACAAACAACACTTGGATATTTGACAACTGGGGCAGTACTTTTAGATGAAAATAAAATAGTTGTCTCAAAAAATCAAAGCATAAGTATCAAACTCATTTCTAAGGAATTCAGTGAACTTTCAAATTACTTTGTTAAGGGTAATGATAAACAAAATTCCTTTGTTAATAATTATTAACAATGTTGTGTTTTATATTCAATTCTTAACTTTTAAATCTTATTTCAAATTAACTTGAAATGTCTTTTATACAAGAAAATATGCTATTCTATTATTTAATTTATTTTTTATTGCCCCTAGGGTTATAGCTGGGACTCATTGCTGGCACTACAAATCCAAGGCTCCTTGAAGCCATTTTTTTTCCTTTTCTTCTTCTTCTTTTTTTTCTTAATTTTTACAACATAGGACAAAAAGAAATTGAGAGAGGACAGCAAGACGGGGAGAAAGATAGACACCAGCAGACCTGCTTCACCACTTGTGAAGTGTCCCCTCTGCAGTTAGGAAGCAAGGGCTCAAACCCAGGTTCTTTTGCTTGATAATATGAGCACTTAACAGGGTGTGCCGCCTGGCTCCATAAAACATGGTATTCTAATGTACTGCCGAAAATTTTAATTATAAACTTTTTTACGGATCAATGAAATTGTTGTCAACCTTCTCATTTTTATCTAAGTATTTGATATTTAAGTATTTAGTGCTTAAGAAAAATACAATGCAGAGATTTTAAAATTATGCTTTGACATCTCAA
Organism: Erinaceus europaeus; assembly: GCF_950295315.1. Classification (NCBI taxonomy): domain Eukaryota; kingdom Metazoa; phylum Chordata; class Mammalia; order Eulipotyphla; family Erinaceidae; genus Erinaceus; species Erinaceus europaeus. Next base: position 84,688,602 of record NC_080175.1, on the reverse strand, counting down.
ACTTTTTTTTCTTCAAGAGACAATAAATTCTGATAATGTTTCAGTAGCACAGGCTTTAAAATTATCATAGTTTTAAATGAAAATTTCTTGAGGGCATCTACTCTTTCTCCCATATGATTTGCAAGCTGTATGTCTTCAGATTCCATTCAGTATATAAGGGTGTTCCCAGCAGCAGAGCAATTTGCATGTTTTGGTAACACTACAATAATGCCTTTGAGAAGCTGTGTCAGCTAAGATCACAAGCAAAACAAATTAAACATTTTTGTGATGCTTGGAGCTAAAGATTAATGTGCATTTCAAAAATGAAAATGTGCTTTGCAAAAGGTTATCCTTTATTAAACCAAATGTGAACATTGTGACATTTATACTATTTTTAAAAACTGTACCCATGCTCACCATGTTTTATCCATGTTTCATTTTCATAGAAATAAATGTTTCTACATTCTCTCTAAACAAGCATTTTAATTGGCATTGTTTGAGCTGGGGAAAAAAACGTCTCAAGTACAGAAAATTTAAAATATAATCAGTAGGACTATCATGAAATACTAGTATCAAATAAAGAAGTCCACTCTTTTATTATTATTATCAAATTAATAATGATCAACAAGACCGTAGGATCAGAGGGATACAATTCCACACAGTTCCCACCAGCAAAGTTCCATATCCCATCCCCTCCACTGAAAGCTTTCTTCTTCTTCTAGTGTTTGCCCTTCTTCTGTAGCCAGTCAACAGCATCAGGTTGAAAGCTGTCAGGAGCTGCTTGTTGCTGGCTTTGAAAGTGACTGGGATCCATGTGGATTCAGTCGGCTAGGAAGGATCGGATCGTCAGTTTCCCCAATGAATGGGTGCTTACGGCATGCACCACGAGAAGGTCGATCCAATGCAACCCTGAAAGCTTTCTTATTGTTTATCTTTCTGGGAGCATTGACCCAGAATCATTATGGGGTGCCGACGTAGGAAGCCTGGCTTCTGTAATTGCTTCTCCAATGGACATGGGTGTTGATAAGTTGATCCACACCCCCAGCATGTTTCTATCTTTCCCTAGTGGGGCAGGGCTCTGGAAAGGCAGGGTTCCAGGACACATTGATAAGGTCATCTTCCCAGGGAAGTCAGGTTGAAGTCATGGTAGCATCTGTAACTTGGTGGCTGAAAAAGCATTAAGATATAAAGCAGAATAAATTGTTTAATAATTAGGAACTTAAAGGTAAGAATATAGCAGATGAGATTTAGGGGTCTCCATTTTGGAAAAAGGTAAGAAATCAATTTTAAGTATATTCCGGTGGGTCCCTGACTTTACTAATTTTTTTCCTGAGCCTGACAGCTCACATGCATGTAGGCTGAAGGTATCCTCTAGAGATCATGTCAAAGTTTCCCTGGGTCAGGGAAGAGAGTAGCTCCCAAACATGAGAAGATTATATAAATACTGTTAACTGTAAACTCCATCTATTTGATCTGGGGTCATATTCAGCACAGGAGTCTGCATAATGTCTGTATCCCTATAGGTCTGAGCTCACACTCCATGGTCATAGCTAGGAACATTCTAGGCTGCACTCATTTCAGGACCTGTCTTCCTCAAGTTGCAGAGTATGCCAACCCAGCCTCCTTTTGGAGAGTGGAGCAGTCCCAACCATCCCTACATATACCACATTGAGGGCTAGGTCAAGTCCATAATGCTAGTCCTGATGGAGATGACCAGTGACAGTGGAGAGAGGGATCTGTTAGAGGTCTTGGCCAGTCATGTCTACATGGGAATCCCAGCATTCCGACTAGAACCTCAGATGTGGTCTGGTAGTGACCAAAAGAGCCATCACTGAAGTATGCTGATCTCTTGCCCTTATCCAACTTTTGCAGTTCCTACTTCATCTGACAAGGTTAGCCTTACAATGATTGAGGGAAGTGAAGTAGCAAGTAGGTGAAGAGGGTATCTAGGTCTAGGTAGAAACTATTTGATTAAGTACCTTATGGTGCCATTTTAAGGACTTTCTACTTGCTTGCTGTGCTTTTTTCCTTTTTATCTTTCTTTTTTTCTTTTTACAGAGCACTTCTTAGCTCTGACTTATGGTGATGGTAGGGATTGAACCTAGGACCTTTGGTGCCTCAGGCATGAAAATCTTTTTGCATAACCTTCCATAATCACTGTGTTATCTCCCAGCCCATAGATATCCACTCTTGAAAACTTAATGTCTACTTATATAGACTTAGTTTTTGCAATATCAAATCACTAATGTTTCATTGACTTTCGGGTAGGCCTATCTGATAGGACTTACACAGAATATTGTGTGTGTGTGTGTGTGTGTGTGTGTGTGTGTGTGTGTATACATTCATTCTGATTATAGATTCATCAGTATTTTGGGGGCAACATTAAATATCATATATTTGCTATTATTCTTTTTTTGAAAATACATTATAAACTGCTTAATCCAGAAAACTTTTCTTTTTTTAAATTTTTTAAAAATATTTATTTTATTTATTTATTCCCTTTTGTTGCCCTTGTTTTATTGTTGTTGTCATTGTTGGCAGAAAACTTTTCAATTGTTATATGACTCTCCTGAGACATTTGCTTCTATAAACAATGACTAGGTGAATACTATATTAATTTAAATGTCAACAGAGACAGAATATTGTTATGACGGCCAGAGAATTAGGATTTAAACCTATTTATGCTGATTTTGCAGAAAGAAAACACCTAAAAACTGTACTTAGTCTCTGAGCCTAAATAGTAATGACTTCATTTTTCTAATTTATGCTTTATAAAGACATGCTGCTTGCAAAGTCACTCAACAGTCTAATATTCACCAATTGAAAATTACTGCTGATAGCCAGTTGTATTTCAAGTTTTCATAAAATATACAAAGCACACACGTATATACACACACATTTACAGTGATATATATATACAAAATTTCATAGGCTAGCATATTTTGTGGGTATGGGAAATATACACAGACGTACATGGTATTGAAGATGGACAGTATTTCATTGTCAGTTAAGATAATAATAGGAAACATAACTATATGAGTCACAGCCTGTTTGACTTTAATCCTTTTAGACATTGCAACCATTTGATTAAGTGCTATATGAGCTTTCTCCCGCAACACTCTTAAAGTGTCATCTGTCATAGCCTTGCTGTCACAGTCATGAAATATGACTGTCTAATGATATTAGAGCCAAGAAATATGATGTGGAGCTTGTCATTTTATATCACAATGACTCCTTACTGTAAACCATGTACCATAGTCTCTCCGGACATAATGAAAGAGATATTATCATGTGAGACTAAGATCATAGGAGATTTGGAGAAAATAGACTTTAAATGGCACTTCACTTTTTTGCCATGTTTAATACATAGTACCACTATATGAGATGACCATGCAGCCAAGTTATAGTTCATAGTAAATAGTTATAAATTCCTTACATGAAAAGTTATAAATATGGGCTCAGTCACTTGAGTACAATATGTGCAAATGCTTAAATTGTTCACCTGTATGATGATCCAGACTTGTTGGTATCTGGTAACTAAATATAACCTTAGAGGCTGTTCACACCGAAAACGTCAACAAATTGTGAAACATAATCTCATAGATCTCAGAGACAGAAAAAATATATACAGTTCCTGTTCAGGAAAATATAATTCAGTTGTGCACTGCAGGAAATAATTACTTTTGACATCTTTTTTAAAATTTAAAAAAATTATCTTTTTTTTTTATAGAACCAGAAATCTAGATGGAAGAGGGAGCTAGAAAGGGAGAGAGACAGCCCTGCTTCACCAATCACAAAGCTTTCCCCCTGCAGATGGGGACCAGGAGCTAGAACTCAAGTCCTTGCACAGTGCAACATGTGTTCTCAACCAGCTGAGCCACCACCTGTCATACTTTGCTATATTATTTCCATAAAATTATGCCAACACTATCTGATAGGCAGCGATCTTGCATATCAAGTAGAAAAATACATATGAAGAGTTTAGTAAAGTGCTTATCATATGTAGGTGGTCAGTAAAAGATAGCTATACTTCTATTGCTTGAGATATGTAGTGAATTCCATCCTAAACTTATAAAAACTGTGTGATTTAGACTTGAATTTTGGAAATTTAAGTCATCAAACATGAACATTATTGAACAAACACCATTTAAAGAACACAGATACTACAGGGGACTAAATAAAGAGATTAAGAATCATTATTTTGATTCATGAACCTACAGGGATTATGAGATATGTCAAAGCAGACAAGACTGATGCATGGAAAGTCGACATGGTTCACAGGGAAGAGAAACTGGTGACAACAGGAAAATGTGTATTAGTTGGGAAATAGTGAGCCACAGTAATGGATGTGGAATATGGTGTATTTATTTAACAAACACTGGAGAGCTCAGAGGCACACAATTTGCCTTCCAAGAACAAATCTGCAAGCGGGGGAAGTGAAAAATACATCAATATTCTAAGACAAACTTACAAGCCTGAAAGAAATACATAAAAGGCAAGAAAAACTTGTGGGAAGGTGTTGTGAGAATTGCTGTGAATCTTCTCCCCAGAAAAATAACCACAGCTCATGGAAATGATACTATACAAAACCAACCCTTAAAGTTCCTCAGACTTGCCTTCTGAAAATATGAAAATAATAAATGGAGAAACTTTCATTTAAGAAAATAATGAAGGGAGTCGGGCTGTAGCGCAGCGGGTTAAGCGCAGGTGGCGCTAAGCTCAAGGACCGGCGTCAGGATCCCGGTTCGAGCCCCCGGCTCCCCACCTGCAGGCAGGTCCCTTCACAGGCAGTGAAGCAGGTCTGCAGGTGTCTGTCTTTCTCTCCCCCTCTCTGTCTTCCCCTCCTCTCTCCATTTCTCTCTGTCCTATCCCACAACAACGACATCAATAATAACTACAACAAAAAAAAAAACAACAAGGGCAACAAAAGGGAATAAATAAATAAAAATAAAAGAAAATAATGAAATGTTAATCTGCCGTTTTAATTTCATTATGTCTGTTAATGCTATTTCATGCTTTCCCAGTGCAGTGTGATAAAAGCTTGGCCAGGGAGTCGGGTGATAGGACAGCAGGTTAAGCGCCCGTGGGGCAATGCACAAGGACTGGCATGAGAGTCCTGGTTCGAGCCCCCAGCTCCCCACCTGGAGGGGAGTCGCTTCACAAGCGGTGAAGCAGGTTTGCAGGTATCTATCTTTCCCCCTCTCTGTCTTCCCCCTCCTCTCTCCATTTCTTTCTGTGATATCCAACTACAACAACATCAGTAACAACAATAATAACTACAACAATAAAACAACAAGGGCAACAAAAGGGAAAATAAATAAATATTTTTAAAAAATTAAAAAAAAAAAAGCTTGGCCCAAAGGGTCGGTATGTAAAGATCCAGACTCCTGTTAAAACTATAGTTAGGAAACACTGCCATGTTTTAGGATCTGGGCTCAAGCCTCCAGACCCCCATCTGCAGGGTAGAAGTGTCATGAGTGGAGAAACAGTGTTTCAGGTGTTTCACTTTCTCTCTCTCTCTCTCTCTCTCTCTCTCTCTCTCTCTCCCATCCCTTCTCAGTTTATCTATGTCTCTGTCACAATATGGGACACTTCTGCACTGCTACTGGGCTAGTAAGTTGTTCTAAATTGTGTGGACACACAGTCTGTAAATTACTCATAATACTAGAAATGGCCCTATCCTATAACCCAATAATTACTTTCCTGGAGAATTACCCAAAGAAAATAGAAGCACCTATCAAAAGAGACTTAAGTATGCCTATGTTCATAGCAGCACAATTTGTAGTATTCCAAATGTGAAAGCAACCCAGATATACAAAACAGATGAGTGGCTAAAAAACTATATATATACACAGAATACTACTTGCTTGTTAAAAATGAAGTCATCTTCTTTGTATCATCATGAGGGAACTTATAGTAATCATGCTAAATAAGATAAGCCAAAAACAGATGTACAAATACCCAAAAAATGTTCTTATTTATATAAGGGACTTAATAGGGACAGAGAGGGAGAACAGAAAGTGAAACTTGGATTGGTCATGTCGTATTGCATCAAAGCAAATGTTTCTGAGGAAGGCGGGACTGATGAGAACCATGGAGTCTTGGTGCAAAATGTTTAAACAAAACATAACAAAACGTAACAAAAAAACCAACACTTAGGTTGTGGGTGAAAATGTTATGCAGAGAACTTTCAAAGGGAGATTTGAAACTATACTCATGTGTCAATGACTGCACTGTAAGCCATTAACCAGCCTCCCACTACCAAGAAAAATGACAAAAAAATAAAGTTAAAAGGTACATATTCCCAAATTTGTCAAAATTCATTACAAGTGATTTTTTTCCTTTTGATTACTACAAAGTGACTATGATCAAGATAGATTTATAGACTAAGGGAAACACATGATAAATGGTGTGGAATTGAGAATCCAAAAATAATAACCTTTTATATTTAGGTTAATTAATTTTTGCCAGATGTGTCAAGAAAATTAAGTGGAGAAAGAATCATCTTTTTGAATAATGGTATAGGAAAAACTGGATATCCACATGAAAAAAATGCAGTTTCACTCATTCCTTATACCCTAACCAAGATTGATTGAAATGGAAGAAAAGCTGTATGTCTTAAAAATAAAGTAATTATGGTCTCTCAAAAAAAAATAATAATAAAATAAAGTAATTATTTTATAACAGAAAGTTGATTAAATATGATCATCATAGATGACATCAAGATCACGAATAAGACAGAATGAACATTTTGAATATCATTAAAATCAAAATCATTTTGCTGCAAATTCACCGCATGGGAGACTTCTTGAAAAACATGTATGTGGCAAGTGTTTTAATATCCAGATTACATAAATAACTTTTTTAAAAATAGAGAGAGAGAGACAGAATGATGGTCAGACAGACAGACAGACAGACAGGAAGGAAGGATTAAAGAGACCACAGCACTGAAGCTTGCTTCAATATGGTGAAGACCCTGCTCAAAGCTGGATCGTACAAGTTCACGCAGCAAAGCCACATACTGTCACAAGTGGGAAAGCAGGGCTGAAAGTGTCTCTCTGTCTCTCTCCTTGTTGCCCCCTCTCGATTTCTCTCCATCTCTATCCAATAATAAATAAATTAAATATTTTTAAAAATAATCAAGGAGAAAGTAAATGAAATACAAAAAAGATGTTCAACATCATCACCCACTAAGGAAATGCAAGGTAATGGTACATATAAAACTTTAGACCAATACAATGACTTATTTGTTTTTGTATTTATTAATATATCAGATATGTAAAATATCTCTCTATATTATGCATAGGCACATGTTGCCTATGCATGATATATGTATGTACCTGAGTGTTTGCAGGGCCTTTTAAAAATATATATATTTTTTTGTATTGGATTAAGACAGTCAGAAATTGAGAGAGTAGGAGGAGGTAGAGAGAATGAAAGAAAGAGAGACACCCACAGCACTGCTCTCCACTTGCAAAGTTTTCCACCTGCAGGTAGGGATGGAGGCTCGAACTTGAGTCTTTGTACATTGTAGCATGTGAACTTAACCAGGTGTACCATCCCCAGCCTCCCAATCCCGATAGGGTCATTAATCACTACAACAAAAAACTGAAAACAACTCAAGTCCTCCTAAACTGATTTTATAAGTAAAGTGTAATACATTCACAGTGGTCTACTATTTAACAATAAAAGAAATATAAAAATATTGTGTGCTACAACATACATTAATTTTATAGAATTATGCTCAAGGAATGAAGGACCACATATCTTGTTATTCCACCTATAAAATGCTAAAAAAAATGGTAAGTCTACAGAAAAAAAATAGATTAGTGATTACCAAGAGATGGTGTAGAGACTAGGACTTGAAAATGACTAAGTACAAAAGGTTCTTTTGTGAGGGGGATGAAAATATCTTCAATTAGATAGCTGTAATCCTCTTTGGATTACTGATACATGCCATTATGTGGGTGAATTTTAAAATGTTTTGATAGCTAAGTGACCATAAATAACCTCATATTATATAATATTTCTACACGACATGTGTATAACAGATAAACCTGTAAAGACAGCATATTTAATCATTTTTGGTGTTACTTGAGACTAGGAAATGGAAGAAAGGAAAAGAATCATGTTATCATGTAAATCAGTTATTTACTGTGCTTCCTTTTAGAGTATCTCTCTTTAGGATAGTGGCAGTGTTCTAAAATTAAACTGTGATCATAGCTACACAACTCTGCTGACTATACTGAAGCCGGTCAGAATGTACAATTTAAAAGAGTGAACTGCATAATATATGTATTATGTCTCAATAAAACTGCTAAAAACTGTACAAAAGATGTAAAAGTTCAACAAGAACTTGGACAGAATTGATTTGGACAAGATATGAGTATCAATAAAATATAGGAATATATGGCACATATTGATATGTGGGTAGGTTCATCACCAAGAGCTTAGTAGAGGCAAGTATAAAATAACACATTCAAATAAGAAATACATGGAAATTTCAGTATTGAAGAACAGTAAGTAATGTCTATTTTTACAATGATTTTCCTGGGGACAAACATTTCTTTTTCAGTATCTAAAAAAAAATGAGCATGTAAAGTAGTCACATCTAGAAAGAGAGAAATGTAATCAGTGCAGACTACTAGTCAAATTAGAGCTGAGCAGGTGAACACGATGAAATGACAGATATGAATTTATATTTAGGAATAAACCTGAGACTATGCAAAAGCAAATAATCTTTTATGACTTTAGATTTAATCTTGATTCTATTGTATTTGTAAGCACCTAACATGAAATTTATACTTTAATTTTTAATACAGTTAGGAAATACTAAGTTTATTTGCATTGCTTTAAAACATATCTCCAAAATATTTTCGCCTTGTAAAATTGCAATTCTATACCTATTAATCACACATTTTTTATTCTTTCTCACCCCAGTTCTTGGTAGTTACTTTCTACTTTCTGTGTCTCTAGTATGGTTGTTGAAACAGGGGTACAATTTTTCATCTCCCCATGATAGGTGTTTCTATGATTTTTAACTACTGTATAAACTTTGTATATGTGAACCAACTGTGTTTGTCCTTTGTCATTGCCTTTTTGCTTCGGATCATATCCAGAAATGCCAAGCCTGGGATGTCAGACTTGCAGCTACAATAATCTGATAAGGCTTTTCCTAACACTTGGGACCACCTAGTTCCATTTCAAATGGCACATTCTCTTACAAAGTTACAGACTTTAGATATCTACTAGAGCCTAGGGTACTGGGTATAAAGTGTACACTTATCCATAAGTTAGGAGCAACTACATACCTCAAAGTAAAACTGCTCAGTAGTTCTCTGTGATTAGAATTAGACTTAATAATCATGGAAAGCAAGTATAAAGGCCTAAAGAATAGTCAATAGTCAAATTTAATATTTACTATTTAGACCTTGACAACAACATACTCCTCTTATACCCCTATTTCACTTCCCTCAATACTACTATCTACTCAATTATCTACACAAAAGAAAGTAAAATGTATCTCCTAATCTATTCTGACAGCGCCAGCACTATTGCCACCCTTTGATAATCTTTTGAAGAAAAACTGTATACAATTAATTGGCCATGAGATATACTGACATATATATATATATATATATATATATATATATATATATATATATATATATATCAACTAAAGGATAATTAATTGTTCATATGACAACTTTTATCAGAATCCTCAACCAAGTAAATGCAGTTAAACTTAAGGTTAACTTAGATGCCACTAAAATCCTAGATGTATTTCCTTCCTAACTTGAAACCAGATACCACAAACCTAACACCAGCTTGGATATAACAAATAACACTCAATGCTTTAGCAACTGGGAAAAAAAAAAATCTTAACTTGTCAGATAAAGAAAGGACTACAAAGGCTGGAAAAGAACAAGAAATGGGCTCATTTAATTATGACAATTTTGGTCAATACCAGACCACCCCATCATCTGCAACCCTGGTCAGGATATCCTCAGATCCCACATAAATATGATGGGCCTAGCCCTCTAATAGATCCTCTCTTTCACCATCACTATTCAGTTTCATCAGAAAAGTTATCATAAGCCCACTTGTGGGTCTCTCCAGAACCTTGACCTCAATGTAGAACAATGATAGAAACCACCACACTCTTCGAAGGGATGCTGAGTCATCCTGCTCTGCTTATTTAGGAAAACTGGTCTAGAAATGAGTGCAGCCTAAAATGTTTCTAGCTGTGAGCTCAGATGGTGAGATGGACAGGGACTAGGATGTTACACAGGCTCCTGCACTAAATAGAAATATTTATGGGTACCTTTCTCCAAGTTTGGGGGGTACACTCTTCCCTAATCCAGATTTTTAAACCTGTCCTCAACTCTGAAAACATATCCCCCAAAAATGTTTTTAGTCCACTTACATATTAGTTATCAAGTTCAAACAAAAATTACTAAAGCCAAGGGTCCCTAGGTACATACCCAAAATAGACTTCCTCACTTCTTTACACTCTAAAATACCTGTTCTCATATGCTCTATTCCTACCTTTTGTTTACTTTTGTTGTTCAGTTTCACTGTTTGTCTTGCTTTTTATCTTACAGGCTTTCAACTACCAAGTTGTATGCATATTTCAATAACTATACTATAAGTATTAACTCCTTCAATTTAAAAAAAATGGACAGGATGGGATGCAGAACTCCAGCAGTGGGACCTTTGTGGAATTGTACCCTTCTTATCCAGCAAACTAGTCACTCATTATTAAAATAATAATAGTAGTAAAAAAAAAAAACCTGCCTGTCACCTGGCTGCTGTCTCCAGACAGGGGCTTCACAGTACATCCTACCTAATGAGCACTGAATTCCTCAACTACAAACATAGGTACTTGTTTGTTTTGGGGTTTTTTTTGGGGGGGTTGTTTGTTTATATTTTCTTTCCTCCAAGGTTATCGCTGGGGCTCTATGCTAGCAGTATGAATCCACCACTCCTTACAGCCATTTTTTTCTGCTTTTTTGGAGGGACAGAGAGAAATTGAGAGAGGAGGGGGAGATAGGGAGAAAGAAAGACATCTGCAGATGTGCCCCCAGGCAGGTAAGGAGGAGAGGTTCAAATCGGGATCCTAGGGCTGGTACTAGCACTTAGTACTATGTGTGCTTAACTGGGTGCCACCGCCAGCCCCCCCCTTCTGGTTTTGAAAACTGGTATTAACTACCACTGCTGATACCAGTCTCACCAGAAAACTCATTTTGCTTCCTGAAAATCCATCCAACTCTCTCACTGGTCTGAAATCCTCGAAAGAGCCTATAAAGAAAAAGTGCCTATTCTTAAACTAAGCCAGGATTGGGAGTGAATATTTTTAGCATCTCAATAGGTATCACTAAAGTAAGAGAATTCCTCAAACATAAATATCACTGACTGGAGTCATCGAAAATTTAGAAAATTATATCCACTACTCATCCTTAGATGTTCCTCTGTGCAAGAAGTCGTTATAAATAATCGTGGCCCAGACGGGCTATTTGCCTAAGCCAGAAAAATGGCTTATTATATACTTATTTCATTTTTATATCACAATAAAGCAAATTTTGAGCTTTAATTAAGCTTTTCATAGTTGATATGCCTGACTACAAGTTTGGTGTGCCTAATTACAATTTTTAGTGACATAAAAGCCTTCTGTACCTATAATGCCCATTCTGTATACCTAAAGAATACCTATGAATGATGGAATAGGAATAACTTCAATAAAAATAAAGTATGCTATTCAAGTCAACATTATATAGTCTATATATGTTATAGTTGACTATCCTCGGATTCTAAACATAAATATGTCAGTTAAATCAGTATATTATTTAAAGGTTAGAACAGAATGCATATTATACTATTCATATTAGAAATAACCTTATGATATTTATCACTCTGAAAAATGATAAATATTAGTATTTAAAATACTTAACACACAGTCTACAGTTTTTAGAAATGGATGGCTAATGAATAGTTATGGAACTTTTTTATTAAAGATTTAAAAAAAAAGAGAGAGGGAGAAAGAGAGAGTGAAGGAGAGAGAGAGAGAGAGAGAGAGAGAGAGGGCACTGTGCTCAGCTCAGGCTTAAGACGTTGCTGGGGATTGAACCGGGAACACTGGGGCCATAAGCATAGTGATACCATGCTCTACCAAAGTGAGCTATTTCCCTTGGCCCAGTATATTGGACTTTATCAAAACTTTGTATTGCTTCAATGGAAATCCTTAAATCAAACTTCAGTACGAAAATTGATATATTTATTTATGTTAAGATTTTATCTAATAATTAATGAGATAGACAAGAAGAGAGAAAAAAAATGAACCAAAGCATAACTCAAGTAGATGTACTAACAAGAATTGAACTTGGGACTTCTTATATGAGAATCCAGTGATTTACCCACTGAACCATACCCCCAGACCACATGGATCTCAATATATGTAGTTATATTTTATATAGCTAATTTAAAAAGATTTTGTTTTCTCAAATAGAAAAAAAATGTAGTTGGAATATTGTCAAGATTAAGCAGCTACAATTCCCAAAAATCAAGGTAAATCATTTAATGAATACATTTCAGATTTTACCTTTAATAATTTGTATGCAGATAAGTTATTACCTAGTGTCTTTACTGTACAAAATAAATAAATAAATAAATCTCAACATCAAGATGTCATGTAGACACTATAAGGTAGCACTTCAGTTTTACCCAGCATGGGTGAAGCTAATGTTAGCCTGCAGGAATTGATGCCCATTCCATACAGAAGAAATTCATTTGAAAAGTCTTCAAACTTAAAGCTAGACTGTGTCAGTGACTTGAACAAATATCTGCTATGTCCACACACATGAAACAAACCAGATTCCCATTAACCACCTCCTGTCTCCAATTTATTTTAATCAGTTTCCAGTCAGACTGAAGCTGAATTTCACAGATAAAAAAAACGATACATCATTGGAGTTTGGAGATGGTGGTATTAGTTTTTCAGCTTCTCACCCCCAAGTCTGTGACATGGGCAGATTTATATTAATTCCAGAATTGGCTGGAAAACTTCAGCTAAGCCTGTGAAGGAGAGAGAGATGTGAGTCACAACCACAAAATGCTTTATTTCATATGAAACTGGTGTAAGTGAGAACTTTAAGTGGTATTGACAAGGGTGTGAATTTTCTTTTTTGAGAGTTCCACCTGCCTAAAAGTAGAAACTTCCCCTGCTGCTGTCCATGCTGTCCTCATTTAAGGGATAAACAAAAGCCTCCTCTCCAAAAGTCTGTCAATCCAATACTTTTTATGAGGCACTGAATTCATTTAAGGGGGTGGGGGGAATGTGCTAAACGAATACATTGTCAAACTAAAATGATTTTGATTTTTAAGGGAAAGCTTGGCATCCCAATTTTTTGAATAATTATCTCAGCAATGTGTAGCTCTGTGTTACCAATTACTAGGATAGTCAGAAGTCCATGCTATTTTAATCAGTAGATACTGTTAGTGTTCAAAGTAAAACTATCACAGAAATGGTTACGAAATTGGCATATGAATATGAGAAGTGAAAATTCTATATTAATAAATACTATTAGAATATGTTGGCATTAGATAATGTCTACTTTGATTCACTATCATTAAAAATAAATTTTATGAAGAGACTATTCTGACATTTAAGCTAAATAATTATTTTATTATTTCCTAACAGATTTACACTAATTTACAGGAATAACACTGAAGTACTAGACTATCACTTTTGATTTGAGAAATGCTTCTTTATCTTTTTTTGTTTTGATCCCAGAATATTTTTAATACTTTATTGTTATATTTTAAGGTAAAAGGAAAAATGCTGTGCTCATTCAATGTAGAGAGTATTATAAATCATTTGTTGATGCTTATACAATAGAAGTGTATTCTTAGAAAGTCTCCAGTTATGATAGATTTGGGGGTTTTGCTCTCCAGTAATCAAATTGGGAAACTTTTTTTTTCAAGTGCTCCTTTCAAGTGCTGTTCTTTGATTTCAGTTCATCTACTCCTATGCAGGCCTGATAAAAGATGAGATCTAGTTAATACCCTGATCCATTGTGTGCACACTGGCTTCTTCTGTAGTACTGTGATCATGGGCAGTGCACAATAGGAGGCATTTTGGTTCTTATTGTGCATAATTATTAAGGTGTGACAAGAGGATGAAGGAATTGCAGTGGCAATCTGTTCTTCAATCTGGACTGTCTGAGGACCATTTCAGAGCAGTGGAGTATTAATTTCCTGAATATCTCATGATAAGTAAAATGAGGCTTCTTTGACAAAAAGGTTGCCAGAAAAACATATCTGTGGTGTATGATTTATCTACAGTGTAATAAAAAGCTCAGTGAACTAAGAGGGTTAGTTCTCTGAGGTGAAGAAACTCTCAATCTTTTATAAACAATTGCTCTCCTCCTGAGATTAAAGGGGAATTTGTTTATATGTTTATTTTTGCTTATGATTATTCCCCTCAACTTATAATGATTTCCCTTCATATAATCAGAAATAAAAGAGACAACTTGTATGGTGAAATAAAGTCCACTTTTTGGTTCATAAACTATTCACAGCTGTAAAATAGGTACTACTGCATATCGTTTAACAATATGTACTTATTATTTTCAAATCCCAATAAAAATAGAGAATCCACTAAATTTTTGAATATATATGAGAAACAATAAATTTTGCGATTTAAAAAGTTAAAAAATAAACCAGGATATTTTTGCTTAACTAGAATTATGTTTTAACAATGCCATCTAAATTATTTTTAGTACAGTTCATTCAAGAAAATGAAATGAATTTACAATTTGTTTTTTTGAACTTATTTGAATGACAATACTGCATGATAAAAAGTATCCTTTTTTTTTTTCCTGAGTGTAACTATTATGTCGTGTTTTGTAATTTTGGTCTGCAAAGTGACCCATTAACTGAGAAGTGGGGGGAAAAAAAGGAAAGTAAAATTAAAAAAAAGGACATGTGTCTCTGGGGAAGCTGAGCTCCAGGACACATTGGTGGGGTCTTCAATCCAGGGAAGCCTGGCCAGCATCCTGGTGGCATCTGGAACCTGGTGATTGAAAAGAGAGTTAACATACGAAGCCAAACAATTTGTTGAGCAATCATGGATCCCAAGCTTGGAATAGTGGAGAGGAAGTGTTAGGGAGGTACTCACTGCAAACTCTAGTGTACTACTGCTTTCAGGTATATATTTTGCAGTAGTTTATGGATACATGTGCACATAAGCTCTCTCTCTCACAGAAACTGGTGTATATCTAGGTTATGGGACTTTGTTAGAAAGTGAACTACCTGAGATGAAATTAGAGTGCACTATAAAAGGAAAGGTCTCACCCGAGTAATGAAGCTGAAGGGTTGTCATTCCACACGTGAAGTCTCTGGACACAGTCTGAGGTGAAGCATGTTGAGGTGGCAATCGTTGCGTTGGTTAGGTTGTGATCAGCGGATGAAATATTATTTGGTTTGGATTGGGAGACGCATACGGGAAAGTGAGCCCTATCCAAGGGTTCCAGGACTGGGGGAAGTAGGGGCTCTATAGTGGAGATGTGAGGTTCCTGCTGTCTTAGGGTTCAAAAAGACAATCAATAGTTAATGTTATCATCACATTATTTGGTAATTGGGTTAACTTTGAAAAGTCCTTTTGTTATGGTTTGCTGTACAGTATCCAGTATCTTGTATATAGCTGTGCTATTAGATGCTTCTAATCTACTTGGTCTAGGCTTTTGAGAGAGTCCGCATATCAAATACACAGCCTATATATTAAAAGGATTCAGTTTGTGTTTTGAGAAACTTTGAGACATACAATTGATTTTCCCCCTCTCATATTAATTAACTACTGATTTATATGTCTACATTTTGCTAGGAGTGTACATGAACACCTTTCCCACCACCAAAGGACTGTGACCCATCCCTCCCTCCCACTCCCACCCCCCACTGGCCCAGGAAGCTGCATGTCTACCCCTCACCACTGGGTTTTCACTTTGGTGCCCTACTTACAATTTGATCAGGTCCTGCTTTTAGTTTCCCTTTCAGATCTTCTTAATCAACTTCTGTTGATGAGTGGGATCATCCCATACTCATCTTTATCTTTCTGACTTAGTTCACTTAACATAATTCCTTCTAGCTCTGTCCAAGATGGGTCAGAGAAGGTGGGTTCATTGTTTTTAGTTTCCCCAGAGACACACCTTACTAGGGAAAGAGAGAGGCAGACTGGGAGTATGGACTGACCAGTCAACGCCCATGTTCAGCGGGGAAGCAATTACAGAAGCCAGACCTTCTACCTTCTGCAACCCTCAACGACCCTGGGTCCATGCTCCCAGAGGGATAGAGAATGGGAAAGCTATCATGGGAGGGGGTGGGTTATGGAGATTGGGTGGTGGGAATTGTGTGGAATTGTACCCCTCCTACCTTATGTTTTTGTTCATTAATCCTTTCTTAAATAAAAAATTTTAAAAAAAAAAAAGGACATGTTTCTTTGGCCCCTGTGATATTCTAGTTCTGGCTATCCTGGAGATTATCGTCTTTCTTGTTCTATACCTCAGGAGTTTGTGAATCATCAAGAAAGGTAAAAGCAGTTATTTTAGTATGTGCCCTTTGAAAGGAAAGGGGAAAGATGTCAAGGGCAGGTGCTCTTTAGAAAATATCCCCACTAGATTATTTTTCAGGTCTGACTTTAGTGCTGTGCTTACTACTTAAACAGATCACCTTTATCTGAGTAATTTTTAGGTGTCTCTTATGACGACTTAATGTCAAACTTAAACTTCTTTTTTTCTAAAAATAAGATTCGTAATACAGTCAGATCAAATAATAGATTACCAGTGCTCACCATATATCTAATCCGCATGGAAAAAAAAAACAGTTAGCAATATTGATATACTTTTCCCACATTTGGGAGCTACTCTCTGCCCAGACACAGCCTTCTAGCTCCATTTCTAACTCTGAGAACATCTCCCCAGACAGTACATTTAGCCCACCTGCATGCTAGCTTTCGAGCTTAGGCAAAAATTAGTAAAGTCATGGGCCCCTTGGAAAGTACCTAAAATCAACCTACCAGGTTTTTCCAAATCTCATCCACTTTATTACCTTTAGGTTACTGATTACTAAACAATTTGTTCTGCTTTATATCATAATGCCTTTCAGCCACCAAGTTGAAGATGCTACCATGATGCCAACCTGATTTCCCTGGCAGAAGACCTCATCAATGTACCATGGAACCCCACCTCTCCAGAGCCCTGCTCTGGGGAAAGATAGAAACAGACTGAAAGTATGAATCCACCTGCCAGTGCCCATGTCCAGCAGAAAAGAAATTATGGAAGCCAGACCTTCCAAATTCTGTGCGGTCCACTCTGGGTTCCCCAACTCCCTGGCCACAAGGGGCAAGGATTAAAGTGGCTTTCCAGGGAGTCCTGGGATAACTCCTGGAGCCAAGGGCAAAGTGCTCAGGGAGATAAGCAGTCAGCCCTGGGAAAGCCTCAGTGGGACAATTTGTTTATTGAAAGAAAAAGCAGGTAAATATAGACCACAACTCGGGGGGAAGGTTTGGGGTATCCATTAACCCAAACACAGAGCAATACAATACATAGTCACATTTTGACTAACAGACTATTCGATCATAAGTAAAAGGTTACCATACAAGGTTTGGTCACAGCTTTACCATGTACATTTTTCCAGAGGTAAATTGCAGGCACTTTAAGGAGAGAAAAAAGGAGACAGATTGAGCAACCAAGATGTTTGCTGATGGTTTTAAAGTTGACACAGTAATCCATGGCTTTTAATTAAAGAAGGAAAGGGGGGTAGGTGGCATGTATAGAAAGGTGCCCATGTCTGGGGTCCAGCTGTGATAAACTCCGGAGGCTGGGGGAACCAGCCTTTGTCTCAACCTGAAGGGAGAGTTGGGGGTCAGTCCATTCAGACCTCATGGAAACAATGACCTGGACTTTGAGACAGTGGGCCCATTCTCCAACACTTCTGCACTTCATAAAGATCCTGTGTCCATGCTCCCAAAGGGATAAAGAATAGGAAAGCTGCATGTCTACCCCTCAGTGGGGGGTGGGAGTGGGTGGGAGGGATGGGTCACAGTCTTTTGGTGGTGGGAATGGTGTTTATGTACACTCCTAGTAAAATGTAGTCATATAAATCACTAGTTAATTAATACGAGAGGGGGAAAATTAATTGTATGTCTCGAAGTTTTTCAAAACACAAACTGAATCTTTCCAATATATAGGCTGTGTAATTGATATGCAGACTCTCTCAAAAGCCTAGACCAAGTAGATCAGAAGCAACCAATAGCACAGCTATATACAAGATACTGGGTACTGTACAGCAAACCCTAACAAAAGGACTTTTCAAAGTTAACCCAATTACCAAATAATGTGATGATAACATTAACTATTGATTGTCTTTTTGAACCCTAAGACAGCAGGAACCTCACATCTCCACTATAGAGCCCCTACTTCCCCCAGTCCTGGAACCCTTGGATAGGGCCCACTTTCCCGTATGCCTCTCTCAATCCATATCAAATAAAATTGCATCTGCTGATCACAACCTAATCAATGCAACGATTGCCACCTCAACGTGCTTCACTTCAGACTGTGTCCAGAGACTTCACGTGTGGAATGACAACCCTTCAGCTTCATTACTCGGGTGAGACCTTTCCTTTTATAGTATACTCTAATTCCATCTCAGGTAGTTCACTTTCTAACAAAGTCCCAAAACCTAGATATACACCAGTTTCTGTGAGAGAGAGCATATGTTCACAGGTATCCATAAACTACTGCAAAATATATACCTGACAGCAGAAGTACACTAGAGTTTGCAGTGAGTACCCCCCTAACACTTCCTCTCCACTATTCCAAGCTTTGGGTCCATGATTGCTCAGCAATTTGTTTGGCTTCGTATGTTAACTCTCTTTTCAGTCACCAGGTTCCAGATGTCATCAGGATGCCAGCCAGGCTTCCCTGGACTGAAGACCCCACCAATGTGTCCCAGAGCTCCGCTTCCCCAGAGACTCATCCTACTAGGGAAAGAGAGAGGCAGACTGGGACTATGGACCGACCAGTCAATGCCCATGTTCAGCCGGGAAGCAATTACAGAAGCCAGACCTTCTACCTTCTGCAACCCACAATGACTCTGGGTCCATGCTCCCAGAGGGATAGAGAATGGGAAAGCTATCAGGGGAGGGGGTGGGAAATGGAGATTGGGTGGTGGGAATTTTGTGGAATTGTACCCCTTCTACCCTATGGTTTTGTTAATTAATCCTTTCTTAAATAAATTAAAAAAAAAAAGAATAGGAAAGCTTCCATTGGAGGGGACAGGATGTGGAGTTCTGGTGGAGGGAATTGTGTGGAATTGTACCTCTCTTATCACATGGTCTTGTCAATCATTATTTAATTTTTTTTTTTAAAGAAAGAAACAACAATCCATTCCCAGTAGACTGTCACCAAGGCTTTAGACTATTTTTTTCAATCCATTTCTCTCTCATATTAAATAGTGATTTATATAACTACAAATTAATAGGAGTCTACATAAACACCATTCCTACCATGAAAAGACTGTGTCCCACCCCTCCCCACCCAACACCCCTCCCCATGAAGCCAAACCCATGAGGGTGGATTTCGGCTTTAGACTATTTAATAAAACTCTGAAGTTTAGTGCTTCTCAAATTTAGTTTGTAAAAAAAAAAAAATTGTCAGCTTTCTCTGAGAGAGTCTGACTCAGGTTTAAGTTTATGTGTGGAAATCTACCCCAAGGTTTAACAAGTATCTCTGGTGCTTCTAAGAGTCACACTCGGAGGAATTCAACATTGTTAAGTTTTATAAAATTGTATAAGTAACTCAACCAATTACTGAACACTGCAACTCATATCCAGCTATGACACATGGTATACATGCATTCATGGTATTCATTGCCTTAGAGGAAATTTAAATATTCACAGAATTAGCTGTGTGCCACTGTCCAACATCTTAGATGCTTATTTCTTCTGCTTTTGAACTTTTACATTCAATTTATTATAGGTATTTATTTCTCTCATTACTTATATGACTGTAGGACTTTTTATCATGATTTCCAGTTAACTAGAAGAGTACAACTATCTTTCTTGCATCCCACTTGCTATTATACTACCTAACACTCAAGGTAACAATAGATGTATTTATGTAGGACACTATAATTAAAAAATACAACCTAGCCTGAAGCTCAGAAAATGACCCCCAAAAAAGTTCAGTGATAGAGCATAGAACTTGCATGTGTTAGGCATTGGATTCAATACCCAGCACCACATATGATGCAACCCTTGGCTGAACTTGCTCTTTCTCCCAATTTAGAAGAAAATGGCTAGTTACAAGCACATGGTCACATTCTTACTCAACTTGCATTGTGTATCCCATCCTGCCCTGCATGGTGATTCTTACTTAGCTTAAGCAAAGTGAATATCCTGAAAATCAGAGTATGCTATTGATAAAAGAAACAGCTACCCATTCTTCAGAAGGAACAAAAAAGGAACGAGGTGTTCAAGAGAGAAAACAAGAATATAAGCACGAAAGAAGGAAGACTGTATTTTTCTGTAGCAGCTATAACAAATCATCACAACTGGTACATGAAGGAACAGAAATTGAGCCCTCATGATGATAAAAACCAGAAATTCAATAATTAGTGTGCCAGTGATGATACCTAGGTTTCATTGGGGCTGTGTTCCCTCAAATCTTGGCTTCTCTGAGCACCTAATGACTCACAGCACACCTTGGATTATGGTAGCTTCATATCCATCCCTGTGATTAGCATCTTCAGATTTCGCTCTGCTTCATTTGCATATGCATCTTCATTTCTCTGTGTATGTATTTATATTTATCATTATGTCTCTTTCCTTTATATGAGGGTACATATCATTGCTTTTGGCATCCACCATGCCAGAATGACTTTCAGTTCTTTAATTTACTCATGGATATATTTCTGTATCCTTATAGAAGGAAGTACTCCATGAGTTTGGGGATTAAAATGTATTTTTTGTGGGAGCATTTACAACTCTACAAAAAGAAAAAGTAATGAGAAAAATTATATGTATCAGGAGACTGAAACTACTACAAAGAATGATCCATGGACTAGCCATAGGCTATAATAGGAATATCTAAGATCAATGTGAAGCATAATGCCTGGCTAAGATGAAAATATCTTGATCTTTATAAATTTCCAGTGAATGCTTCTTTGAAAACAAAGTCTAGTGGGAAGAGTTATCTGAATGTCACAGAAATAGACAAGTCTGTCAGAAAGAACCACAAGAATTTTAGTCCCTCAGTGTATTAGGACAGGATTTCATTTCCCACAGCATTTAGGATAAAGGTTTGGACAATTTTATATAAATATCAAAGGACAGTATTGACTTACTGAAATCCATACAGTACTGTATTTAAGGTAGTTAACAGAGTTTTGTGATTTTAATGATTTTTTCTACTGTTTTATAATTTGACCACTTACACCTTTCTCAGCTTATATTTATCTGATTTCTTTGCCATTCCACATGTCCAGAGCATCTTATTCCTAAACTAAAATGGAAAACTTTATTGACATACAAAAAATTCTCAGGCCACTTCACTGTAATAGAAGCTTCCAGTGACCTATTCCTTGACTCTTTGGCTTCATTCATTAAGTCTTTTATCTTCAAATCTTCAAAACACTTTGGTCTAGGGGAAAGAGAGGAACCCTATCACACAGTGACTCCAGAATTACAGAAGTGATATGTGTAGAAGGTATTGTCTGCCCTAAAATACCCTGTAGTATCTCAAAATCAGGCATTTTTTTTGGTTAATGACAATATTCACATCAAAGTTTACAAGGAGAAAGAAATAGATTAAGTAATTCAAAGGCCAACAGGAAATGGAAAAAGGGAAGAATGTAGATCCTTATATAATTAGGCTACACTGTGTTCATGATGAGTGCTATTTCTTTGATTAACTAGTTTCATAGACATCCTTGGGTCCCAAAGCATAAGAGGATTAGAGTGAGTTGCCAGCATTTGTTTGCATAACATTGTAAAGGACTACATCACAGTTACTTCTCCTCTGGGAGGAGGTGGACAGGTAAGGAGACTAGGGATTTTTCTGGAAAGGCAAAGATGTGCAAAGGGCAGGGGATGCTGTCCCTCTCCTACATGTAGACAGAAAGAGGCTGAATGTTTCTATGTATTTTTGAAACTTGAGAAGCAAATATGTGACTTGTGATGATAAAATTTAATTTTAGGAAACCAAAACTGATTCTTTTTGACTGCATAAGGAGAAATATCATGAAGTAATATTGATTCCTCCAGTGGTGGGACTATGACTTGTGAAATTGTCCAGTAAATTTTTTGAAGATAGTTAGCTTGGTACCTTCACTCCATAGAACTTCTAAATGGAGCTCTCAAAGAGATTCTGTGTGTGTTGAACAAGGGGGAAAAAAAAACTAGTATAGTCATGAATCCGAAATGTGGTTCAAATATGAAAACTGGTGATGCTACACATACACCAAGATAATATGAAATGATTTATAATTTATATAATCAATATAAGAAAATATAGGTACAAAGATGATTCAGGAGAGTACAAAGAAAAGACTATTTTTGGAATTCTTAAGGAAGTTACAGAGGAGGGGTTATGGAAGAATCCATCTGTGAAAGTTAAGACTTGATTTTTTTTTTTTAATTTTCCATTAGTATCAATGGAGAAAGTATCCAGGTTTGCTTTCTAGACTGTTCTTATGTCAGATAGAAGAAAGGGGAATGATGGGATCTCAAACTTTTCTGTGTATTTTTATTTATTTGTAAAATAAAAGTATCAACAAGACCATCGAATAAGAAAGGTACAATTCTACACAATTCCCACCACCAGAGTTCCATATCTCATCCCTTTCAGTGGAAGTTTTCCTATTCTTTATCCCTCTGGGAGCACAGACCAGATGATTATGAGGTGCAGAAAGTGGAAGGTCTGGCTTCTGGAATTGCTTCTCTGCTGGACATGGGAATTGGCAGGTAGATCCATACCCCCAGCCTGTTTCTGTCTTGCCCTAGTGGAATAGGGCTCTGAAGAGGTGGGGTTCAAGGACACATTGGTTAGGTAATCTGCCCAGGGAAATCAGGTTGGCATCATGGTATTTTCAATAGTCAAATATTGACATAGTCAAATATTGATGTAGGGTCTACATAGTATTATGTGTATTTTATGTACATTAGACAAAATAATTTGATTTAAACTGTTACTATATCATCCTGTAACCAGAATTAAATAGTGATTCACAGGTAGTCAAGATTGGTTGGTGTAAAAATACTATGAATTGTAAATTCAAGCCTAAATTCACAGTCCTAATATACTATTACATATTTTACACTCTTGGGGGAATGTAATTTAACTTTCCACATTCTTCAACTATGCAAATTAAACACCTCGTTGAAACTTTGGGTGTAAAAGAGCAATACGTGAATTCATATGAACATATGACATGGTTCATGGAATATGGTAGGTGTTATCCATCTAGGAAGCACCTCTCTTCAGTCATTCAGTAACTTCTGTTTACTTCTGAATGAAAATACTATCAATAGGAAGGTTTTCCCTGGCCAGTCAATTCTCAATTATTTACAAATGAGTCATGCTCCTTAAGGATAAAGTAATCCCCTTGCAAGAGTTTCTCAGACCCGATTTTATTTGGTGAGTACTCTTCATTTTGGGCTAAGTCTAAGTCAAACAAATTAATTTGATTACACACTAAATCAGATTACACAAGATTGTCCTCTCCATTATGTGCCTTTACATTATAGGAAGTATATATGAACCTTTATATATACTTTTAATCCTTTCCTATTCCTTGTGAATTGATTATATTTTTAGATACGCATTTCAGGATGGCTAACACCATGCACACTTTCATCACTTTATTCTTTCTTTCAACAAATACATATCGAACACATTATAGTGATTCATGGTGACCCAGTCAGGTCCCATTTAAACAAAAAGAAGGAGGAGGAGGAGGAGGAGGAGGAGGAGGAGGAGGAGGAGGAGGAGGAGGAGGAGGAGGAGGAGGAGGAGAAGGAAACAAAGAGCATCTATATGTAGCGAACTCTTTGTTAGTAGATAATCCCTACACTTACCTGATGACATCAAAGGCATAAAACCCATGATCATGAATTCCTTTGATTTGTAATTTCTTTATTTGAGTGGAACTATTTTTAGCACTGTAGCTGACATTTAGCTGCCCTGGCCACCTCCATGTAGCTTTGCTATTTTAGTGGATCCCAGTTCTAACATCAGCATCTGCATTTTTCTATGCTTGACTGATTTCTGAAAATCAGAAACTACCCTGTCTACATGCCAGGCATGCTGGAAATGCCAAAGATTTAATATCCCTCAAGAGTAGGCCAGGTCAGTAACTAAAGTGATTTGGTATATAAATACTCCATTATCCTGTCTTTGAGATAGAACAATTTGAAGTATACACTTCACAATGACTTCCAGAGTTTTCCCACTGGGTTTAAGTTCTTTTCACAGTTACCACTGACTGTAACTATGATGCATTGACTGTTCTCTCCTTGTGTCCTCTTTTTTGTATTCAATGCATAGTCTTAGCTGCTAATCCCAATTAAGCTACTTGATCTCACATCTTTATTTTGGATCTACTTGGGCTGTATAAAGTCAAGTTAAGATAATTTAGAGCTATTTTTTGAATAGTTAATAAAATAATTGAGGTTTTATGTATAGATTTGTATCTCTCAAGCACTGTGATTATTTTTTTAAAATGCACCTACTCTGAGTTAATGAGTTAATGAATTAACTCATTTCTGTTTCATGGTCCTTGGAAGAAAGCACAAGTCTTCTGGGTCAGAAGTTTAAGAATTTCGTTACACATAGTACCATAGGCAATACTGGCTTCACATTTATATAAATTCCCCTTGACCCTAGTAACAACTTCATAATGGTATAACTCCTATTCACTGGTAAACTTGGTTTGCCTAGTCAACATTTCACTTCTATGCTTGTTCATAGCTTTATGTTTTGGTCTAGTTCACCAACAGGTGCATGTGGTAATACTTTTCTTAACATGATGACACTAGTAGTTACTGAGAGATAACATGATGCAGTAAGTCCCCCCAAAAGAAGTATAAAGACAAAAGGATAGGGGTCCAGGTAGTGGTACACCTGGTTGAGCACATACATTTCCATGAGCAAGGACCCTGATTCAACTCCTGCTCCCCACCTAATGGGGGAAGTTTCATGAGCAGTTCTATAGGTGTCCGTCTTCCTCTCTCCCTCTCTATCTCCCTTTTTCCTCTCAATTTCTCTCTGTTCTATTAAAATAAAACTAGAAAGACAAATAAATTAAAAAAGGAAAAAACTAATGGCTGCCAGGGGTAATATATTGGTTTATAGTGCCTGCACTGAGCCCCAGCAATAACCCTGGTGAGATTAGGAAAAAAGGAGGGGGCAAAATGATAAAATCAGGTAAGAAGATTTAGGGAAACTTCTCTGTTTTAATAAGAAAGTGACATTTGAGCTATCATGACTACTGGTATACTGTGCAGTGACTGAGAAGATAGATCATGAATAGAAGCAAAGCAGTAAATGATAGACATTGAAATGTAGAAGCATCTTGTATATTCAGTGCTGATAAGCAGGGCAGTCTGAAGCATGAAAGAAAGACATAAAAGATTACAGTGATGCTGGCAACAAAGTAGTCCAGGGTTTGAGAGGTCTAGATATAACTTAACAAATATTATGTGTAACTGTAACAAGTCACTCTCCCAGTGTCTCCATCTATCATTTTCTTGCCACTTCCTTCCTCAGATGCCTAATTAAGGTATCAGAATCACAGCTTTAGTTCAGGTAAACCAACACAACAGTTGCTTATCCCCAGCAGTCCAGAGGATTACATTAAAATGTTCAGGCTGATGTTGTGATACTTTTCGCCATCACTATAACCACAGTATCATTTTAAATATTTGAATTCAGGAAACTTCTTTAGCAGTGATGTTTGTAGAAGCTAACATAACAGGCTCAGAATTAAAATTCTCATATCTTTAATCTCAAAGGTGAGACACTTCTGTGCCTTGTACACGTTGCATACATTTATCTTCATGGCTAGTTCCCATTTCTATAAAATGGAACATGATGATGTTGTCATCCAGCACAAGCATTCAGATTAACATTGCCATAGATTACTTGAAGGTGGTAATATTGAATATGAAATCACATAGAAGATCAATTTTCCAAATGTGAGACAATCATGATCACAAGTTGTATCATTTTTATCAAAACTGAAATCTGCTCACTACATCAAAATCTGACAATAACTTCCCAAGTAGTGTCAATAACTTTTCGAAGAAGTTCTGGAAGATGAATGTGAGGTTTATCTTTTAGAAATAAACCTCCACTCATTTAAAATCAGGAAATAATGTGTTATCTTTGTATAAATAATTTCCACATGTAATGGTGAATCAAAAGAGTTAATGCCATTTCTGAAAGATGGCTTAAGTAACTAAAATATCTAAATTAAGGGGGGAGTATTTATATAAATTAATAACTAAAATATCAAACATGAAAACATGGTTCTATACTTGATGGTATTCAGGTATTTTATCTTACAATTGGACATATAGAAGAATAAGTATGTGTAACCATGTACCACAGACTGCTGTAACACTTCTCTTGGCCAAACCCCAAATCAGAAGCCACAAAATATGCCCTACTGGATAATCCTGGGGCTTCCCCACTTGCATGCATTTTGACACAAGTCACAAAGTATGCTTGTGCCAACAATTACATAACTTGCTTTGTAGCTCCAGTAATCTTGCTCCTTCCTCTCTGGGGCCCACTCAGTCACTGCTCATTTATCTTGCTTCACGCAGGCTTGTTCTCTTTACCCCGTTTCTGTGAGCCTTAGTAGCCTGGGTCTTTACCACACAGCTCACTCTATGCACATTGGACTTGAAACTACACAGAGCAACAGATTTCCTTTTAACATTTGCCTCTTGTGTGACAGCCTCCTCCAAATCAATCACATAACCCTTCTCAGACATCTACCTTTCTCTTTGCATTTGGTATAAATGTGAAGCCACCATCCTGGGGATGATCCTCTAATCCTACCCCCTCACTTAACAGATGATAAAATGGTGTTGCTTTAGTTACTTTTAGATTAGAGTATTTCACATGGGATTCTGTGGATATGTGTATAAATCACTTCAACTACTAGGCTAATTTCTGGAAGTTTTCCACAAGTGGCAAGTCTCTCCTTTCAGTGCTAGATTAATTTCTAACAGCTTTACCCATAGAATAGAATTACTTTATTTTCCTTAAAGGGAAATCCCTCTTATTGATAAATTATTGAGTCAAAAGAGAGAGTATATTGTTTGAATGTAGATACACAGGATTTTTTTTTAAAAAAAGGATTTTTATTTTAATTCTTTATAAAAGGAATTAATTCAAATCATATGTTATCTCTATGAATTTACTCTCAGATTTATTTCCTATTCCCTGATTCCCCTAAAATATACTATAACTTTATTTATATAGTACTTTATAGTGTTCAAAGTACACTACCCCATATTGTACTAATAGCAATATATATATGTATGTGTGTGCATATATATATATATAATTACTATATACATATATATATATATATTAGTAATCCAGTCCAGCCATATGGATTAGGCTATTTAAATGAAAAATAAATTATTAAACTATTAGAATCACTAGTGAATAATAAAATACTTATATACTTGACATTCACAAATTCCATAATTTTACCTAAAAGCCCAAGTATTTCAAAATACTTACATCTGGTGAAAATATCCAAGGTCCTGTCTCATAGAATGTCATTCTGTGGGAGTGCCAAAATCAAATCTTCAGGCATTTTAGGAAATAAATCCCATTTGAAGGAGTCTATTTCACAGTAAATTCCTCCCTGTTTGTCTAATCTTTTTGCAACTTTCCAGTATCTATATTTGTCTTCTGAATTAGTTTGGCTAGATATGAAAACAGACTGACTTTGAATTTAAAATATTTTGTTGTCTAAACTATATATGCATGAGTGAATAATTGATTTCTTTAAACAGCTCTTGTGGCATTTTAGGGAGTGGGGGGAGGGGGGCGGGGACTTAAGTGTTCTTCCATAGAAGAGAAAATCTGAAAAAGAGACTAATGTTGCATCTCAGTTTTTCTTCATACCAAATTCCTGTTGTGCATTTGAAAACCTGGACTTAAAACCTGACGAAAAGCAAAAGTTAATCCATTAGCTACCTCATAGACACACATGCATTCTGAACAATGAAGACATTTCCATGTAAATTGGATCTTCTGTCATAGTCAGGCATGCTTTAATCCTACTTTCCTTATCTAAACTAAGGAGACTTCCTCTTCTGGTTTGAAAGAACCTCAGTCAGAATACTATCTCAATACTCTGTCTCTACAGGTAGTATTGCTCTCATGCTATTTAAAGGATTTTTGTCGAAGCAACTCTTGCCCTTCTTAATGTCAATTTTTATTACTTAAAATACATGATATTTTATCATTTTTTTTTTTTTTAACATATGACACCTCCATTAACCTTGAGCCTGGAGTGGTCGCTCCTTGGAAGGAACTCATACTTCCCCAGTATTAGCCTCTGCTGGAACACATGATCTCCAGTCTCTTATTCAGAACTATTCTGTTGCAAATAACTACTTAGCTGATAAATTAGTTATAATTACTATCTTGGTATTTTTCAACTAATTATTTAAGTGGGTTTTTTCATTTTTGTGCTTACTGAATAAACATTGCTTTAAAAAATTATAAAACTGGGAACCCTGCAATAGCTTACCAGCTTCAGCTCCCATAGCACTAAGCGCAAGGACTCCTGCAAGGACCCCAGTTGGAGCCTCAAACTCCCCACCTGCAGGGAGTCACTTCACAAGCAGTGAAGCAGGTCTGCAATTGTCTATCTTTCTCTCCCCTTATCTTCCCTTCTCTTTTAAGTTATCTCTGTCCTATCCAATAAAAGATGGCCTCCAGGGTAGTGGTTAAGTGCATGTGGTGTGAAGCACAAGGACCAGCATAAGAATACTGGTTTGATGCCATACTCCAAAGTAAGAAAGCAGAAGTATACTAGAGTTTGCAGTGAGTACCTCCCTAATACTTCCTCTCCACTTTTCCAAGCTTTGGGTCCATGATTGCTCAACAATTTGTTTGGCTTTGTATGTTAACTCTCTTTTCAGTCACCAGGTTCCAGGTGTCATCAGGATGCCGGCCAGACTTCCCTGGATTGAAGACACCACCAATGTGTCCTGGAGCTCAGCTTCCCCAGAGACCCATCCTACTAGGGAAAGAGAGAGGCAGACTGGGAGTATGGACCGACCAGTCAACGCCCAAGTTCAGCGAGGAAGCAATTACAGAAGCCAGACCTTCTACCTTCTGCAACCCTCAATGACCCTGGGTCCATGCTCCCAGAGAGATAGAGAATGGGAAAGCTATCAGGGGAGGGGGTGGGTTATGGAGATTGGGTGGCGGGAATTCTGTGGAGTTGTACCCCTCCTACCCTATGGTTTTGTTAATTAATCCTTTCTTTAATAAAAAAAAAAAGAATACTGGTTTGAGCCCTGGCTCCCCACCTCCATGGCAGTCCCTTCAAAGGAGGTGAAGCAGGTCTGCAGGTGTCTATCTTTCTCTCTCCCTCTCTGTCTTCCCCTCCTTTCTCCATTTCTCTCTGTCCTATTTAACAATGATGACATCAATAGCAACAACAATAATAACTACAACAACAATAAGAAACAAGGGCAACAAAAGGGAAAATAAATAAATAATTTTTTAAAAAGTAGTGCAGGCATCGAGCCCTAGTGATGACCCTGAAGGCCAAAATAAAATAAATAAATAAGTAAATAAATATAAGACTTCTCGAGTATAGTTTCATGTTGACATATATGAATCTATAACTCATCACACCTATGAACATTCTAGCGGTGCTCCACCACCTCTCCTTTATATTACTGTGTTATCTCTGCACTGTCAGCAAACAAGCTGCCTTCATAAAAGTAGACAATGTAGATTGAAGCAGTTAATACTATCAAAAAATTGTGCAGCAATACCCCATTAACACAAAACCAGAACTAGCAGTGACAAAATGATAACTTGAGAGAGAGAGAGAGAGAGAGAGAGAGAGAGGAGAGAGATCGATCACAGTAGTTTCAAAATTAGTTACGGAATGTTGTCATAGAAGATGAAACCCTGAATTTTCTTTGAGTCAGGCAAATCAAAGATAAACGTACTTATTTGGAGGCCCACTTACTTTATTTCTTGGATACCTGCTTTCCATTTATAACTCTAGTCACTAAACATGAAGAAATAAAATAGGAGAATATCTTTATTCATAGAGGTCATATTTTAGTGAAGGAAGAGTGAGTGGTAAAGGGATAAAATTATCTATATTTTGTTTATAACTATATAAACTGAAATTAAACGTTATGTTACTTGGGGAACTATGGAGAAAACATCACAGAATCAAAAGCCCTGAGGGTTAGTCTAAAGTCTATAAATAACCAAGATTTCATAGGTTAACATTTTTAGCTTTAGCTTTATTCTGAATTTAAATAAGATTCCCAGAATTCTTTACAATGTTTTAGAACATCTTTAACGTGTTTTTGAAGAACAAAAATATTTCTACCACATTATACTACTTTGTCAAATAAATCAAGCACTCTACAAACAGAAGGCAGTGCAGTTATATGAATGCTTTGACATGGGTAAATAAGGAAACAAATACAACAAACAAAGTCCATAGTACTTTGGCAATTTTTTTTTCCTCCAGGGTTATTGCTGGGGATTGGTGCCTGCACCACTAATCCACTGCTCCTGGAGGCTATTTTTCCCCCTTTTGGTACCCTTGTTGTTGTAAGTATTATTGTTGTTGTTACTGATGTCGTTGTTGTGGATAGGACGGAGAGAAATGGAGAGAGAAGGGGCAGACAGAGAGGGGGAGAGAATGATAGACACCTGCAGACCTGCTTGACAGCCTGTGAAGCGACCCCCCACATACAGCCATCCCCCTGCCTGTGGGGAGCCAGGGTCTGGTATAGTGATCCTTATGCCTGTCCTTGGTTCTTGAACTTCTCTCCCTGTGTGCTTAACCCACTGAGCTACCGCCCGACCTCAGTACTTTGGCAATTTTAAGAAGTGCTGGAGACTGGCCAACAAATTAAGATCACTTGTATTAGAAGTTTAAATGAAGTCTGTGAAAAATGTCATATACAAGCATATTCATGGGGGAGTTGGTTGTGGCACACCTAGTTGAAAGTACATGTTACAATGTACAAGGACCTGGGTTTGAGCCCCCAATTTTCACCAGCGGGGGAAAGCTTTGCAAGTGGTGAAGCAGGGCTGCAGGTCTCTCTCTCTCTCTCCATCTCTATTCTTCCCTCTATATTTCTGGCTATCTCTATTCAATAAATAAATAAAGATAATAGTTAAAAAATATTCATTTTTGTCCCATAAAAGCATCAAAACACACTTGAAACATAGTATTCTGGAATTGCAGTTAATTTTTTTGAGGAGAAGGTAGATTTTGTTACATGGCTAGTAGTAATGCATTATTTGAAGATTAGCCATTCAGAAAAATTGCACACTTTCCTAATCTGTGCTAACCATCACTCATGAGGCTCCAACAAACTGAAGGATTTGTTCGGCATCAATTGATTCTTAATATCATTTCTAAAGATTTCTTTAACTGATTTAATAATGACCAACAAGACCATAGGATAAGAGGGGTACAATTCCACACAATTCCCACCACCAGAACTCTGTATCCAATCCCCTTCATTGGAAGCTTTCCTGTTCTTTATCCCTCTGGGCCTATGGACCCAGGTTCATTATTGGGCACAGAAGGTGGAAGGTCTGGCTTCTGTAATTGCTTCCCAGCTGAACATGGGGGTTGGCAAGTAGATCCAGATTCATACCTCCAGCCTGTTTCTATCTTTCCCTAGTGGGTTAGTATGTGGCATTTGGAAATAAACCCAAAGTTTAGCAGGTCTGTGTTATCACTGGGTAACCTCCCTGGTATTTTTTTTTCCATTTTTATTTACTTTTTTTTTTTTCTTTCAGGGAGAGAGAGAAGTGAAAGAGGAAGAAACAGAGGAAGTGAGAGAACCATTCCACCACTCCACCATCCACCAGGCTCCCCTGGCTCTATCCATCCTTTTCATGAGGTGTTGGGGCTTGCATTTATGGTCTCTGCACTCTACTTTGTGAGCCATCATCAACCCCTTTTTAATATCATTTTAAATTGATTGTGCCTGCTATAAAAAATTGGCATTAGGTTTGGAGTTAGAATGAGAACTACAGGGAATGTGTTTTCTATGGCTTCCACAGCAGTGGTTTCCATATTAGTGTGGATTTAAGTCAACTGTTGATCTTGGAAAACATCGGCATCCCTGAGCCCTGGCACAAATATTTTGATTCAGTAAGTTTGGCATATGTCCCAGAAACTTCATATTAAAATAGTACCTACCTATCTCCCCATTCTAATTCACTTGACCTTTATGATTCATCTTGAGGAAGAGAAAATTACTCTAAAAGTAATAGGGAGCCCTGAAAATAATCCCATTTTTAAAGTTTCAAATAATTTTCTATATAAACTCATTATTTAGACATTTAATAAAATGTTTACATAGCTGTGATAAAAGATAAGATGAACTCATATAGACTTGTTTAAATATTTCTCTGTTGCTATTTTAAAATGCAGTTTTTGGGGCCAAGTGGTGGTACACCTGGTTAAGCGCACACATTACAGTGCACAAAAAGATCCAGGTTCAAGTCCCTGGTCCCCACATGCAGGAGGAAAGCTTCAGAAGTGGTGAAGCAGGGCTGCAAGTGTCTCTCTATCTCTTTCCCTCTCTACCCCCTCCCTCTCAATTTCTCTCTATCTCTATCCCATAATAAATAAATACAAAATTTAAATGCAGTTTTTCTGTTCTAATGTGTTATTTTTGCCTTTAAATGTTTTTATTTTTACCATATATTATTTTATTTATTTGTTATATATCATATATATTACTATATATTATATATTTATTATATTTTATTATACAATGATTACTATATAGTGATTTGCTATTGATCATCAAAATTATGGTAACAGAGCTATAACTCCTCACATTTTCTGTGTTCCCATAATCTCCATCAGGAAACTGCACTAGTTCTCCCAAGATCACAAATATGGGTTGACTATTATTTCTACAACTATCTTCTACCTATATTTATATATATTTGCCCATTTTTTCTATGATCTCATCTGTTCCTAAGAATCACCTACTACTTCCAAGTGTCCTTCCTTTTTTTTTCTTTCTTCTCTCTTTTGGTCCTGATGGAGTTGGAGTTCAGAGCTCTCTGGTCATCTTCCCCTAACACTTACCCCTCAGGTAGTACGGACTAAAATTCTGTACAGGGTGCAGAAGGTGAAAGGTCTGGCTTCTGCTATTGCTTCTCCACTGGTGATGAGTGCTGGCAGGTCAATCTATAGCCCCAATCTGTTTCTATCTTTCTCTAGTGTCTTTGAATAGTTTTTACCACATACAGAAACGTCTTCAAAATAATAATAATAATAAAAACAATTGTTATCTTTAATTTATGATGGAATATTTAGCAATATGAAGGTTTATCAGAATGGAAATCTACTAGGCAAACAAAAGTGAAAATTGCAAGTAAAATAAATACTGATATCAGATGGAGCAAAGGAAAATACTAAGTAAACAAAATTCAGAATTCTGGAAGATTCTATCACATGCCAGAGGTGTCTAATTTGAGGGGGTGCATTTAAGAAGAGAGCAGAACAGAGGGAAGGAGTGAAGGAAGAAGGGGAGAAGGGAGAAAATCAGAAAGAAGAGTTGAGAGACAGAACATACATATGTACAAAACACTAATACTACCAGAATATTAACTAATAATAGAATTTCTACTAAAAATATGCTACTAATACTTGGAGGGTGAGAAATTTAAAGCAAGCATGACAAAAGTCTAAAGTAAGCACGTGAAAGCACGATTTTCTTTTGAAGTAGCAAATACAGGGAAGGAGAGGAAAAATGGTTTTGAGCTTTTCAATCGTATTCATATGTCACTAGCTTCCTTTTCCTAAATTAAAAAAAAAAATTGAAACATTTGATGGAGTTCTATTCCCCCCTGGGTATTTTCTTGACTCCCCTCTTCAGTTCTGAGAATCCTTACTCATTAAACTAGAGTTGGGATTACTCCAGTATCAAAACTAAACAGCAAAACTGGGAAAAAGCTTAAGAAAAAAGACAAATGTAGAATAGTAATAGGGGAAAAAAAACGTTAATTTTGCCTTGGGAAGAATTGGATAAAAGGTACTGCAATTCTTTCAGCAATATCAAGGGTAATTATATAGATCATTGGCCCAGATGTTCCTCATCTCCATTGAGGACAGAATGAGAGGAAATGGATGAAGCTGCATTATTTATTTTGAAATAAGAATTTGATTCCTCAGACTGAAGACCAACAGTTTTTTATTGTTGTTGACTTGAAGACCAACAAGTTTTGCTGTTGTTATGTTAACTTTTTAAAAAATTGTTTAAAGGGTACTTGTAACTGTGTAGCAATAAGTTTTGCAAAATGGAACTCCTTAGTCTGTTAGCATAGGTATATATCCCCAAATAAGAGAAAGAATAGTGGAAATATTCTGCAGGAGTGCACTCCATACCTGTCTTTCTGAAAACTGAAAATCCAAGCAAATATTTTCTATTACTGGGATAGTTTAAAACTATCTGGTGAGATGTCTTTGGGGACTTCTCCTTGAATTAAACGTAGATTTCTTTCCCATGATTCTCTTTACCTTTTCCTCTCATTCATTCTCAATTATTTCTCTCTCATGATAGTAGAAATTGAAAAGGGTGGGGCACAAAGGGACTTTTTTAAAGTATTCTTTTCTGCATTTAAAAACAGCATTTGGAAAAGTTTATGTTACATTTTTTTAGACCTTTCAATAGAAACCTTACTGCATAGTTTTCAAAATTAAAAAAAAAATACCAATAGCCACAAAAATAAATATTAGCTAACTAATTTAAAATACCATTTAATTGTAATAGAAAATTATGAATTGCTCATTTCAATAAGCAATTGTACTTCATTGATTAAAAGAAATATGAAACTTCACTTTGTAATTGCTGTGTTCTATAAAGGTACATACAGCATATGGTATAAGCAAAATGTCTATCAAAACCTAGAATGCCTCAAAACATCTTGGATATAAGTAGCTGCTAGAAATAATTTTATCCGAAATGCAGATCCAATAATATTTGATGGTTTAAAACTTACTTTTGATATACAATTATAACTGTTATTTTAAAAATCTAACTTAGCCCATTGTACATATTA
This sequence comes from Erinaceus europaeus, assembly GCF_950295315.1. NCBI lineage: Eukaryota > Metazoa > Chordata > Mammalia > Eulipotyphla > Erinaceidae > Erinaceus > Erinaceus europaeus. The sequence goes on along the minus strand of NC_080175.1, from coordinate 84,653,239 downwards.
ACAATTCCTTTTTCTATATTGGTAAATATAATAATAAAGATTAGTCTTCATAAGACAAAAGGCTTTGTTTATACTCTATATTTTAATTTATCTAATCTACTAAAATATTTAAAATTAAATAAAAATATGCTTTATCTCAATGACATTTCCATTACTTTCCTCATCATCTTTTACAACTTGAGTTATGATTTTGTTTGGAAAAACAAGTAGCCTAAATATGTAGGTTTCCTTTCTGCTAACTGTTTGCTTTTACAAGCTTATTTGCAGCTGAAAGTGATAATATGGTATATCTCTGAACAATAAGACACAAAGGAATCCACTGAGATTTCTCAAAAATCAGGATTGGCTCTTCTTCATTTTTATACTGTTTAAGTCAGAGAATGAGTAGGGAGAACCTGGGGGAACACAGACACTGCTGCACCACACCAGAACACATTTTCCCCAAGTACTATTTCCCATGCTATGGGGGGAAGGAACTAAGCAGTTGCATGAAGAAGTGGGAGTGGTAACAGGTGTGGGTGTGGCTTAGAGGTTACACAGGCTCCTGTGATAAATAGGGCCCAGATTAGATGGATGGGGTTTACAGTTAATGGTGTTTATATACTTTCCCCATATTTGGGAGTTACTCTCTTTCCTGATGCAGCTGTCTGGCCCTATTTCCAACTCTGACGACATCTCCCCAGACAAGACTTCTAGCCTACCTCCATGTTTGTTGTCAGGCTCAGACAAAAATTATTATAGTCACAGACCTCTTGGAATATACCTAAAACAGACTTCCTAGGTTTTTTTTTTCCAAAATGGAGACACCAAGTCTTGTCTGCTATATTCTTAACCTTTAGGTTCCTATTTATTAAACAATTTGTTCTGCTTTTTTCTTAACACTTTTCAGCCACCAAGTTGCAGATGCTACCATGATGCCAGTCTGACTTCCTCAGGCAGATGCCCTTACCAGTGTACCCTGGATCCCCACCTCTCCAGAGCCCTGCCCCACTACGGAAAGAGAGAAACCTGTTGGGAGTATGGATCAACCTTCCAACACCCATGTCCAGTGGAGAAGCAATTACGGAAGTCAGACCTTCCACCTTCTGTACCCCATAATGATCCTGAGTCCATACTCCCAGAGGGATAAAGTAAAAGAAAGCTTTCAACGGAGGAGATGGGATATGGAACTCTGCTGGTCGTAGTTGTGTGGAATTGTACCCGTTATCCTACGGACTTGTCGATCATTATTAAATCAATTTTAAAAGAGAAAAAGAAATAAGGAAGTAATGGCTGGGCTTATGAGTTTATAAGAAACTGTTATGGCCATGGTTTCTCTGTGTGTGTGTGAAGGGGGGGCTTCAACATGTGAGTAAATGGCCCTCACACTTTCTCATTTTCTCTCACTGCCCACCTGTACTCTAGCATGTGGGTGTTCTTTATTCCTGAATAAAGTTTAAAATTCTTGCAAATCATGCTTTTTTCCCTCAGTCCTTTGTTGAGTATGTGTGAAGAACCTTTATCCTTGCAATTTGTGAACTCAGCAGTTCTTCATAGATGCATTTGGTGAGCCAAGCCAAAAGATAAATTCAGATATTTTTAGCTTTTATTCTCTTTGCAGTAACCAGTTCTTTTCAGGTTAATGCTTTTTTTATCTCTTGATATCTGCCTCCACTGTAACCTCATGTTTATTCCATTGCCAGCACCATGTGGGGTTTTCCTGTCTCTGCCAAAAAACATTCTGGAATGAAGGACAACTTTCCTATGCCTTAGTTCTCACACCTGCTAGATTTTCTGGGTGGTTGTGTGGACAGGTTCTTTAAACCTGGCACACATTAATTTTCAGGCACAAGCAGCTTCTTTTCCAGACTGTTGCCTGCTTGAAGAGGCTATTTACATTTTCTTCTCTTCAGAATATAACTTACCACTCTTGGGGAGACTAGCACATCCAAGATGCCAGAGTCTTGGTTTTGTTTAGCTCAGGAGCTTAGCACTTTGCTTGGTAAGGCTGCGTCACAGCAGAGAAGCAAAGCGCTTCTCTTCCTTCTTAGTCTGGTTTCCCTTGTGCCTGCGTTTCCATGTCTTTTGACTCTCTGGTTGGACCTTCTCTTCCTACCTGGAACTTGTAACCTTTCCCTGAGCAAGCTCTTTGCTAAAACTCCAAGAAGTCTTTCTATGTTATAAACTCTCTGTACCCTCTTGAGTAAATTTTTGTTCTTTCTCCTTTCAAAACTGTATTCTTTACTCACTCTAACTTCTGTATTATTTTTTCCTCCAAAGGTCTGGACATTAGAATGTCCTTTAGGATCATGATTTTTGTACTAAAAATAACTACACTATGTGGTTGCCTCATCTTCACAAATCTGTACTGAAAATGCCTGTGTACCACTGATTCCAATATTTTTCTCCTCTTGACCTCATGTTTATCTGTTGCTTTCACTCCAGCCCTTACAAGTGGCACCATTTTCCTGCACCACAAGTCGAGGCACCATCTTGAATTGCTACATGAGGGGTGGGGAGGGGATCCCATCTCTGTTTGACACATGAGCAGTCACCATGTTTTTTCATCATCTCAAAAGATTATATCCATTGGAAAAATTTTGATTCATGGGAAAAATTTTGATCTGTTTTTTCTTTCACCTTTTTTGTTTTTCTGGCCAAAATCTTTCTTATCTGCTTTGTGCTGAAATTAGCTAGCAATCTTGATAACTATTTAAAAGAACTAAAAAAGAAACCAAGAGTCACTGAAAATAACAACAGAGACTTATGGGATGACCTCAAAAGAAGTAATATACACATTATTGGCTTGCTAGACATAGGAAGAAAGAGGAAGAAACTAGAGGAGATAATAGAAGAAAACTTCCCAACTCTAAACAACAGAGTATATAAAGATTCAAAAACTCAGAGTCCCAAACAGAAAGCTTCACAATTGGTGAAGCAGGGCTACAGGTGTCCCCCCCGCCTCTCTCTCTCTCTCTCTCTCTCTCTCCTCCCCTCTCAATCTTATTTCTTATTTATTTCTATGTTTGTACCCAATAAATAAATAATTTTTCATATAAAGATTTCAAAGCTATTTCTACACGGATATAAATAAGTTCAAAGTACTTTATTAGGACTTTCAATTAAAGTTAAAAGATATGAAATATTTTCATTCATTTTCCATACTGTCATGCATACATAATAATAAAATACGTTCATTTATACATAGCACTTCCATGCACTGATTTTTAATTTAATTTAATTTGTAATCACTGGAGCCAACATTTTCAGATAGAGAGAGACAGAAAAAAAGAGATAGAGGGAGAGATAGGACAGTAACAAAGCTTCCTCCAGTATGGGCAGAGGAGAGTTGAAACCAAGACTACGTACTATCCAGGTGTGCTATCTTACTTGCCCATGTTTACTTTTAGTGTGTATGGAAATCATATCTTATTTTGTGGGTTTTAATTATGTTATATATAACATACTTACATACATTTTTATAGTTTGAAAAGTATAACTTTTATTATTTTAGAGGCTTTGAAGGGCAAATATTTAGAACTTATCAAAAATTTTATTTGAAATATTCTGAATTAAGGCTTTCTGAATATACACTTTGGATTTCAGTTAACAAATTGGGGAAGGTCTTTTTCCTGTGTGATTCCTACACTGATCTCTCAAGAATAATCAGTAGTTAAGATGGAATACATTCTCAATTTAAATTGATAAATATTAAATGTTTATCAATTTACAACTGATAAACAAGTCCTTAAGCACACAAGATCTTAATGGAAAGCAGTATAAGCAGGACTATAAACTTTATTTTCAAATGAACAAGAGAGGAAAGTTGGGCCCCCTTGACTAGTTCTGTAGGAGTGCTTAAAATTACTTCCGTCTAAAACCCTCACACGTAGGACAAAGAAATCATTGCCTTCCCTCTCATCTCTCTCCTTGTCCCTACTGTTTTTAATAATATACATTTGACATGTTAACAATCAAGCACATGTTCTTTCATTGTTGTCTGATCTCAGCTGTCTGATAATGGTTTCAGAGAAATGATGAGTGGATTCACACATCAAGAGTCTCCTTTGTTGATAATAAAACCAGGGTGTACTTCCAATTTGCAGTTTGGTGCTGCAGCTTTAGAAGTGCCACATTTGTTTGATATTCACTTGGTACTGTGCCATTAATCCACCAAACTCAGAGGTCAACTGTTCTAACAATGTGTGAATGAGGAATCAAAGATAAGGAGTCTGCAGAAGTTTGTGAAAAAGAAAAGAAACAGTTTGTATCCTAGTCTTAAAAAAATTATACATAGATAAACTATCATTCTGCAAAAATTTGAGTATACCATATGCTATGTGCATACGTTTTATAGCATCTATAGATTCAGCCTAAAAATGTTTCATGTTTTCTATAACGAATGAAAAGTCAGTCTGTTCTATTTCAGCATTTGTAATTAATCCAAGACCAATTACTTTCCATATTATCCTCAAATTTTCTGAATTCCAAACTCATGTTGGAGAAAAATATCTTTTTTTCAATATTTTAAATTTTTCTTATAAGTATGTTTAACTTGCAGATTAAAATTGTGCTTAAAATATCAACTATTGGATTTTAAAAGGACCCTAGGAAATAGGAAGTGTGACTACAAGTCTTAAAAAAAGTAATGTTAGAGTATTAACACTGTGGCTAATTGTAGTATGCCATTTTCACTAGTTCAAACTTGAAAGGAATTGCTTTTTGATTAACTACATTGTTTTGCATTAATAATATTTGCGCTTTATTGTGGCTGAAATAAATTATTCAGTTTTGAAACTATTTTTATAATTGAGAAGCTCAAATACATCTTCAAAGAAACTTTATTTATAGACAACACATATGATCATATATATTTTATATTATATATTTGCTATTTTTCTTTCAATTTAATAGACAAGGGAAATAGATTGACTTGTATACACATAATGAAAGTCCTCCACACAAATATTAATCTCTCAGAACACTATAGCACAATAAATCTGGAGACACTTGCTTTTATTTAAGTGTGTTTTTATTAGAAATAACTTTAAAATATTTAGAAATAATTCTATTTGTATATTCAAGCTATCTTAATACTTACAACACAGATATATAGGATAAGAGATATTGTGAAGATGAGGTTTCCTGAGCTTAGTATTTGCTAGGCTCACCATTTTTATTATTTTTATTTTTTTTCTTTTTATTTATTTATTTATTTATTCCCTTTTTTTGCCCTTGTTTTATTGTTGTAGTTGTTGTTGGATAGGACAGAGAGATATAGAGAGATGAATGGAAGACAGAGAGGGGGAGAGAAAGATAGACACCTGCAGACCTGCTTCACCCCCTGTGAAGTGACTCCCCTGCAGATGGGGAGCCGGGGCCTAGAACCAGGATCCTACCTCAGGTCCTTGGGCTTTGCTTCACACTACATCCGCTTAACCCATTGCACTACCGCCAGACTCACCGTCAGACAGTTTCTTTTTCTTTTTTTTAATTTAAGAAAGGATTAATTAACAAAACCATAGGGTAGGAGGGGTACAACTCCACACAATTCCCACCACCCAATATCCATATCCCACCCCCTCCCCTCATAGCTTTCCCATTCTCTATCCCTCTGGGAGCATGGACCCAGGGTCATTGTGGGTTGTAGAAGGTGGAAGGTCTGGCTTCTGTAATTGCTTCCCCGCTGAACATGGGCGTTGACTGGTCAGTCCATACTCCCAGTCTGCCTCTCTCTTTCCCTAGTAGGATGAGTCTCTGGGGAAGTGGAGCTCCAGGACACATTGGTGGGGTCTTCAGTCCAGGGAAGCCTGGCCAGCATCCTGATGACATCTGGAACCTGGTGACTGAAAAGAGAGTTAACATACGAAGCCAAACAAATTGTTGAGCAATCATGGACCCAAAGCTTGGAATAGTGGAGAGGAAGTGTTAGGGGGGTACTCACTGCAAACTCCAATGTACTTCTGCTTTCAGGTATATATTTTGCAGTAGTTTACGAATATGTGTGAACATATGATCTTTCTCACAGAAACTGGTGTATATCTAGGTTTTGGGACTTTGTTAGAAAGTGAACCACCTGGGATGGAATTACAATATACTATGAAAGGAAAGGTCTCACCCGAGTAATGAAGCTGAAGGGTTGTCATTCCACATGTGAAGTCTCTGTACACAGTCTGAAGTGAAGCATTTTGAGGTGGCCATCGTTGCATTGATTAGGTTGTGATCGGCAGATGCAATATTATTTGATATGGCTTGGGAGAGGCATACAGGCAAGTGGGCCCTATCTAAGGGTTCCAGGACTGGGGGAAGTAGAGGCTCTATAGTGGAGATGTGAGGTTCCTGCTGTCTTCGGGTTCAAAAAAACAATTGATAGTTAGTGTTATCATCACATTATTTGGTAACTGGGTTAACATTGAAAAGTCCTTTTGTTAGGGTTTGCTGTACAGTACCCAGTATTTTATAAATAGCTGTGCTATTGGTTGTTTCTGATCTACTTGGTCTAGGCTTTTGAGAGAGTATGCATATCAATTACACTGCCTATATATTAAAAATATTCAGTCTGTGTTTTAAAAAACTTTGAGACATACAATTAATTTTCCCCCTCTCATATCAATTAACTAGTGATTTATATGACTACATTTTACTAGGAGTGTACATAAACACCATTACCACCACCAAAAGACTGTGACCCATCCCTCCCACCCACTCCCACCCCCCACTGGCCCAGGAAGCTGCATGTCTACCACTCACTACAGGTTTTTTACTTTGGTGCCCTACTTACAATTTGGTCAGGTCCTGCTTTTAGTTTCTCTTTCAGATCTTCTTACTCAACTTCTTTTGATGAGTGGGATCATCCCATACTCATCTTTATCTTTCTGACACAGCTCACTTAACATAATTCCTTCTAGCTCTGTCCAAGATGGGTCAGAGAAGGTGGGTTCATTGTTCTTGATAGCTGCATAGTATTCCATTGTGTATATATACCACAGCTTACTCAGCCACTCATCTGTTGTTGGGCACCTGGGTTGCGTCCAGGTTTTAGCTATTATGAATTGTGCTGCTATGAACATAGGAGTACACACCTCTTTTTGGTTGGGTGTTATGGAATCCTTGGGGTATAACCCCAGGAGAGGAATTACTCATATGGAAGGTCCATGTCTAGCCTTCTGAGAGTTTTCCAGACTGCTCTCCACAGAGGCTGTACCAATTTACATTCCCAACAGCAATGTAAAAGGGTTCCTCTGTCCCCACAACCTCTCCAGCATTTGTTGCTGCTGTCCTTTTTGATGTATGCCATTCTTACAGGAGTTCGGTGGTATCTTAGTGTTGTCTTAATTTGCATTTCTCTGACAATCAGTGACCTAGAGCAGTTTTTCATATATTTGTTAGCCTTTTGGATCTCCTCTGAGGTGAATGTTTTGCTCATATCCTCTGCCCATATTTGGATGGGGTCATTTGCTTTTTTGGTGCTAAGTTTGCTGAGCTCTTTGTATATTTTGGTGATTAGTTTCTTGTCTGATGTCTGGCATGTGAAGATCTTCTCCCATTCTGTGAGGGGTCTCTTTGTTTGTTTAATAGTTTCTTTGGAAGTGCAGAAGCTTTTCAATTTGATGTAGTCCCATTGGTTTGTTTCTGATTTAGTCTTCCTTGCAATTGGGTTTGATTCATCAAAGATGTCCTTGAGGTGTATGTGGGAAAGTGTTTTACCAATGTTTTCCTCTAAGTATTTGATTGTTTCTGGTCTCACATCCAGGTCTTTGATCCATTTGGAGTTGATTTTTCTTTCTGGTGAGATAAAGTTTCAATTTCATTCTTCTGCATGTTACAACCCAGTTTTCAAAGCACCATTTATTGAAGACAGCCTCCTCATTCCATTTAAGCCTTTGGGCCCCCATATCAAAGATTAGATGTTGATAGGTGTGGGGATTTATTTCTGGGCTTTCAATTCTGTTCCACTGGTCTGTGTGCCTATTTTTGTTCCAGTACCATGCTGTTTTGATGATGATGGATTTATAATATAGTTTAAGGTCAGGAGTGTGATGCCTCCATTTCTGTTTCTTTTCCTCAAGATGGTTTTGGCAATTCTAGGTGTTTTCAATTTCCGGACAAATGATTGTAGTGTTTGTTCTATTCTCTTAAAAAACCTTGGTGGAACTTTGATGGGTATTGCATTAAATTTGTATATGGCTCTGGGAAGAATATCCATTTTGATGATATTTATTCTTCCAATCCATGAGCATGGGATATCTTTCCATTTCTTGGTATCAGTTTCTATCTCCTTGAGTAGTGACTCATAGTTTTCAGTATACAAGTCTTTCACTTCTTTGGTCAACTTTATTCCTAGGTATTTGATTGATTTTGCTGAAACAGTAAATGGGAGTGATTTCTGGATGTCTTCTTCAGATTTAGTGTTTGCATAAAGAAATGCCACTGATTTTTGTACATTGATTTTGTAGCCTGACACCTTGCTATATTGCCTAATAACTTCCAGTAGTTTTCTGCTGGATTCTTTAGGCTTTTCTATGTATACTATCATATCAACTGCAAATAGTGAGAGCTTGACTTCTTCCCTTCCAATCTGTATTCCTTTGATTTCTTTCTCTTGCCTGATTGCTATGACAAGATCTTCAAGTACTATGTTGAAGAGTAACAGTGACAGTGGACAGCCCTGTCTAGTCCCCTATCTGAGGGGGAATGTTTTCAGCTTCTCTCCGTTGAGTATGATGTTGGCTGTAGGTTTGCTATATATAGATTCTACTATCTTGAGGAATTTCCCATCTATTCCCATTTTTTTGTAGAGTTTTGAACATGAATGGTTGTTGGATCTTGACAAAGGCTTTCTCTGCATCTATTGAGATTATCATGTGGTTTTTGGCTTTGCTTTTATTGATGTGATGAATGACATTGATTGACTTACGGATGTTGAACCAGCCTTGCATTCCTGGGATGAATCCCACTTGGTCATGATGAACAATCTTTTTGATATGTTGCTGTATCCGGTTGGCCAAGATCTTGTTTAATATTTTGGCATCTGTGTTCATCAGAGATATTGGTCTGTAGTTTTCCTTTTTTGTTCTGTCCCTATCAGCTTTTGGTATCAGGGTGATGTTGGCTTCATAGAAGGTGGAAGGGAGTATTCCTGTTTCTTCAATCTTATGGAAAAGCTTAAGAAGTATGGGTACTAACTGTTTCCTGAAAATTTTGTAGAATTTGTTTGTGAAGCCATCTGGTCCAGGACTTTTGTTGTTGGAGAGATTCTTAATAATGGTTTCAATTTCTTTGTCTGTGATTGGTGCATTTAGATTTTGTAGTTCATCTTAGTTCAGTTTTGGAAGGGCATAATGTTTCTAGGAATTGTTCCATTTCTTCCAGATTCTCTAGCTTGGTGGCATATAGTTCTTTATAGAAGTTTCGCAGGATTCTCTGGATTTCTGTGGTGTCAGTTGCTATATCTCCTCCATCATTTACAATTCAATTAATTTGAGTCTTCTCTCTTTTTTGTTTGGTGAGTCTGGCTAGGGGTTTGTCAATTTTGTTTAATCTTTCAAAGAACCAACATTTGGCTTCATTGATCTTTTGTATGGTTCTTTTATTTTCGATGTTGTTTATTTCTGCTCTAACTTTAGTGATTTCTGTCCTTCTGGTTGCTTTAGGGTTCCTTTGTTCCTCTTCCTCTAAGTCCTTGAGTTGTGCAGTAAGGTCGTTCATTTGAGCTTTTTCTTGGTGTTTCATATGTGATTGTATGGCTATAAGTTTCCCTCTCAGTACTGCTTTAGTTGTGTCCCAAATATTTTGATAGGTTTTGTCTTCATTTTCATTTGTTTCCAGGAACATTTGAATTTCCTGCTTGAGTGAATCTCTGACCCAGTGGTTCTTAAGGAGTATGTTGTTTAGTTTCCAAATTCTGTGACTTTTAATAATTGTCTGTTTGCTGTTAAATGTTAGTTTTACTCCACTGTGGTCTGAGAAGATACTTGGGATGATTTCAATGTTCTTGAACTTATTGATGCTGTCTTTGTGGCTTAACATGTGGTCTATCCTTGAGTATGTGTTATGTGGATTTGAAAAGAAGGTGTATTCCGGTTTTTTGGGATGAAGGACTCTGAAAATGTCCAAGAGGTCTAGTCTGTTGATCTCTTCATTCAATTCTCTTGCATCTTTGTTGGTTCTCTGCTTTCTTGATCTGTCTAAGTGTGATAGTTTGGTATTGAAGTCTCCCACTATTATTGTATTACTAGTGATGTATTTTTGAAATTCTTTCAGTAAGTGCTTGACGTATTTAGATGGTCCCTCATTGGGTGCATAGATGTTAATAATTGTTGAGTATTCTTGGCTGATTGATCCTCTAATCATTATGAATGTCCTTGCCTATCTTTTATTACTTTATTTAATTTAAAATCTATTGTGTCTGAGATGAGAATGGCTGTTCCTGCCATTTTTTTGTGGTCCGTTAGCCTGTATGATAGTTTTCCATCCTTTCACTTTAAGTCTGTGTTTATTTTGTTGTGACAGATGGGATTCTTGCAAGCAGCATATGGTTGGGTTATGTTTTCTGATCCATCCCCCCCACTCTGTGCCTTTTGATGGGTGAGTTTATGCCATTGACATTTATTGATATTATGAATTTAATGTATTGTAGTGCCATTGTTCAAAATAAATTTTTTTTTGCTCTGATATATTACAAGTATTATAGTGATGTTCTTGTTTATAAGAGGTCTTTTAGGACCTCTTTCAGGACCGGTTTGGTGATGGTTGCCTCCTTTAACTGTTGTTTATCTAAGAAGGTTTTGATCCCTCCATCTAGTTTGAATGAAAATCTAGCAGGATATATTATCCTTGGTTGAAACCCTTTTAGAGTTTGAGTGGAGAAGTCTGCAGATAATCTTATGGGTTTTCCCCTGTATGTTTCTCTCTTGCAGCCTTTAGGATCCTTTCTTTATCCTTACTCCTTCTCACTGTGACTATGATGTGTCTTCAGGTCTGCCTTGATTCTGTTTGGAACTCTCTGGGCCTCTTGAATCTTGATTTCCTTTCTGTTATTCAGGTCTGGGAAGTTTTCTTCTATTATTTCCTCTAGAATGTTTGCTTCCCCTTCCTCTCTTTCTTCCTCTGGCAGGCCAATTATACGAATGTTACTTCTTTTGAGATCATCCCATATGTCTCTGTTGTTGTTTTCAGTGTCTCTCAATCTCTTTTTGAGCTCTTTCACCTCTTAGTTTTCTCTAACTCATTCTCTGTCTGACTAATTCTGTTTTCTGCTTCTGTTAGTCTGCTTTCCCTTGCCTCAGCTTCTTTCTTCATTACAGCTATTTCATCTTTCAGTTCTCTAATTGCCTCAAGATAATCAGTATTTTCCTTGGGTTTCCCTAATACTGCCATTCCTTTCCTCCAATGTTGTTTGTATTTCTTTGATTAATAAGTTTATTATTGCTTGCATACTTTTCTTATTTATGGTTACTTCTGGCTGATTTGTAGTTTCTTCTGGGCTCTTGTCTTCATTCATTGGAATAGCAGTTTTATTTGTTTTTGGTCTACCCATTTTTTTGATTTATGTGTTTCTTTTTTTATGCTCTGTTGTTCCTCAGTTGTTGTGTCTTGAGTACAAGCAACACTGTACTAAATACCTTTATGACAATTTCACTCACCAACCTCAGGAATTACAATAGCAACTGAAGCAAGTATTGAAGCAGTTAAATCACTACCAGTTAGCCAAACAATGTCTCCAGTCTGTGAAAAAATAGTAACCAAATCCCAGTGAAGAAGAAAGAGATAAGAAAGAAGGGATAGCAAGTATAGACAGTTATGCAAATCTACTATCCACTGTATATTCTAGGGGCAACAAGAGGGGAAAGGGAAGTAGAGTAGAGATACACACATAGAGAGTCCACACATAGAGAGTCAAATTTCTTCCCCAATATAATTCAAAAATTCAGAAAAGCAAAGAAGGAAGAAGTGTATGACAAGATAAAAAAAAAAGAAAAAAGAAACAAGAGAAAAGATAAGAAAAAGAGATGTAATTAAAGAGCAGTGAAAGAAAGTTTTTTTATTACTTTATTTTTAATTTAGTTTAATTTAATTTTTTTTAGTTAGCTAGGAGGAGGAGGAAGGGGAGAGTCTGTAGAGGAGGTAGGAGTAACGAGACAAGTTCCTCCCACAATAGATAAGTTGCCCACTACCCTAGCAATGAAAGATACCCTAAGAGTTAATTCTGATCAACCTATAGGGGGAAGATATATGCCTTTATAAAATATTAATAATAAAATAGAGCAGGGTAAAAAAAAATCCTGTCCCAGATTACCTCAAACCTCATGATCAGAGGCTGCTGATTGTTAAGAAAGAGAAAAAAAAAATTAAAAAAAAAACCTCAGGACTAGACAAGGATAGCTGAAATAGACAGTTATGCAAATCTACTATCCACTGTAGATTTGCATATTCTAGGGGTAGCTAAAGGAGGAAGGGAAGTTGAGCAGAGATACTCGCAGTGAGAGTCCACTCTGAGTCAGAATTCTTCCCCAAAATAATTCCCAAACGTGTATCAGTGAATTCAGTGAAAGCACACTCTTTGGTGGTGTGGGGGATGGGGCCTGTGGCTTTGGAAGCTGTAGGATTAAGGAAGAAAGGATGACAAGTATGAGAAAAAGAAAAAAAAAGAAAGAGAGAAAAAAGAAAAGAAAAAGAAAGTAATAAAAGAGCGGTGAAAGGAAAGAGTTATTTATTTATTTATTTTTAATTATTTAATTAGCTATGCGGGGTGGGGGGGGTGGCTACTTAGAAAAAAGGCCAGAGGTTTCAGTAGGGAATAGACTTGGAATGAATGATACTCCCTGGTGGGACAGGAGTCTTGGTAAAGAAAGAAGCTCATCAGGGGAGCCTGCTAGAAGCTGGATCTCCGGGGACTGGTTATTGGGAGTAAAGGGGGAGGAGGTGCACTTTGTGATTAATAATTTAAAAGAAAAAATTTTTTTTCCCTTTTTTTCTGCTCTATTTTTTAACCCAAATTAAGTTATAGTCACCTTCTTGGTGTCACCGCTAGGACCCCTTATTGACTGGCCTACTAAAGGCATAAAATCCTATTGTTTCCAGAAGATGTGGTCAGAGCTCAAGCCACTAGCAGCTTCTCAGTCCGCCATCTTCCGGGAACCTCCCTTACTTCGTCCACCATCTTTATTTTTGTTATGACTGTCTTTTACTGAAATTGTATGTATGAGAGAAAAGTAGTTTAGTAGATATCATCCAAATTAAAATGTGAATAAGTAAATGATGAGGGAATTAGTGAAGAAATAATTGGTTACTCATAAGTACAGTTTTGAAAATAATAAGGTTGTTTTGCAGTACTTCATGCCAACTAAATTAAGACTTTTTCTAGGTGAAAACTTGCTTAAAAACTTGTCTTGTCAATAAAATATCATTCTCATACTCAATGCATAGACAGTTTAGAAATCTTACTCTACATCTTGGTGATTTGTACCTGTATCAGCAAAAATTCAACCTTAAAATTGATGCAATAACCGACTTATTAGAACTTCACATACAATATGCATTTTTTCTCTTGAAAATTGTATTACATAATTTTTCATTTCAAAAATATTCTCATACTACAAAGGTGGCAATTCCTTTGGAAATAAGATTTTAAGAAAATGTTACATATTCTTTCTTATATATTTCTATTAGAATCCCAAGGAATTTTCTTGTTATATAAAAAATAACATTATGAGAATCAAACTAGCCTATAGAATTCCATGAGCTTTCAAAAGAAACTTTTAGTAGGACCTAGACATCTAATTTGAGCAAAAACCTCACAGAATCTCATAGTGTGATTAGACTTTTCTTTCAGTAGTAACTCTAATTATACATATTAAGAGACAGTAGTGGTATTAGATCTGGAAAGGAAGGTTAAGGATCATAGTATGTTTTAAGTAAGGAAGAAAGGCAACGTTATAATCACCGAGGCAGCACCATGTTAAGTATAAGTTTGACAAGTTACCATTGAAATTAAAGATTCCCTGCAACTCCTGAATAAACAGATGCTGCATTTTTAAGTTTCCAATAGTGTCTTAGAAATAGAATAGAACTTGATTTGAAATTACCAGTTATTCCATGCTAGTGATATCTCTAAATGTTAATTTCTCCTTTACAATAGAGAAAAGCCTAGCTTATATCTTGGTTTGAAAATATTCATACATAGAATAAACTATGAAAAATTGAATACACGTTTATAGAAATATACAACTAAGATTTTATGTATGAAAGTACAATGTTGTATTCTCTCTGATATGTTCAGATTATATTAACAATTACTACTATTTTATTTAGGGTAAAATAAAAACTTAGAATATTACTGTCAAAAGTCACATTGATACAGGTAAAGTTAAACTGGATCATCCTTAATTCATGTTCAAAAAAGCAGCAAATTTTCTCATACTATTGGTGGACAAGGAAAAGTGGCTTCTTTGCTTTCTTTGCCCTCCCTCCCCTCACTTAAGGCAAAACTGCACTATGCAAGATAGATAGCTTAGTGATTTTTAAAAAGACTACGTTTAAAAATAAATAAACTCTAAAACATGTTTAATTTGTGAGAGAGAGCCAAAACTTCTTTGCATGTGTAATGTAGACAATTCCTGGGGCCTAGGGTTTGTAAAGTGGGTACTCTAGCCGCTGAATCATCTTCCCACCTACACTATTTTCTAGTTTGATAGTCTCTTTCTCTGTTAAAATGTAAGCACTGAACCTCTTCAAAATTCCTTTTCAATAGAGATAAAGCTTCTAGGAAAGGATGATAGCGCACCAGGGCTCATACCCTGTCATGTGTGCAGCCCATGGTGGAACACCAGTGACAAGTACCGAGACACCAAGGGAGACTCCAATACTCTGGTGTTTCTTCCTCTCTGTGTCTGTATATGAAATATAAGGAATAAAATGTTGACCTGAGAGCAGTGAAGTAACGCAGGACTGTTGTCACCATGCAAAATTATTATAAAATTTAATTTGTTATCATTCTTCTTTTCAAAGAGGAGGGAAATTATATTTAGCAACAAGGCTGTGGAAATCCTTATATTAAGAGTTCTCTAATCCCCCAAATCTTCTCCTAAAGTGATTATGAAAGAAACTTTATTGCAGGCCTTGCAGGTGACTCATATAGTAGTATGTAGGGGTTACCATATGCAAATTATAGGTTTTGAGTTCTGGTTACCACATGGGAATAAGGGCAAGGGGAAGCTTCACAAGCCATGAAGCCATGTTGTGATTCTTGTTTCTCTCTCTCTCTCTCTCTGTTTCTCTTTTGCTCTCTCTCTCTTTTCCACCCTCTCACTCTCTTCCTTTCTAATTCTCTCTCTCAACTATTTAAAAGAAAAAGAAATAGCTGGTGGAAAAGGTAGATTCATGCAGGCACTGAAACCCAGTAAAAATATAGGCTAAAGAAAGAAAGATATATATATATATTTTTTCTTTATATATATATATACCATATATATAAAGAATGGTATATATATATATATACCATTTTTTTCTTTATATATATACCATAGCTTTTGCAGCCATTCATCTATTGTTGGGCACCTGGATTGCTTCCAGGTTTTAGCTATTACAAATTGTGCTGCTATGGACATACAAATATCTTTTTGGTTGTGTGTTATGGAATCCTTGGGATATATCCCTAGGAGAGGAATTACTGGGCCATAAGAAAGGTTCATGTCTAGCCTTGTGAGAGCTCTTCAGACTGCTCTCCAGAGAGGTTGGACCAAATTACATTCCCACCAGCAGTGCAGCAGTTCCTTTGTCCCCAAAGCCTCCCCAGTATTTGTTACTGCTGTCCTTTTTGATGTATGTCATTCTCACCCCAGTGAGAATGACATACATCTCAATGTTATCTTTATTTACATTTCTCTGACAATCAGTGAACTGGAGCAATTTTTCGTGTGTTTGTTAACCCTTTGGATCTCTTCTGTAGTGAATGTTCTGTTCATATCCTCTGCCCAGTTTTGGATGAGATAATTTTCTTTTTAGTTGCTAAGTTTGGTGAGCTCTTTATATATTTTTGTTATTAGTCTCTTGTCTGATGTATGGCATGTGAAGATCTTCTTCAATTCTGTGAGGGGTCTCTTTGTTTGTATGATAGTTTCTTTGGCTGTGCAGAAGCTTTTCAATTTGATGTAGTCCCACTGATTTGTTTTTGTTTTAGTCTTCCTTGCAATAGGGTTTGTATCATCAAAGTTGTCCTTGAGGTGGAAAAGTGTTCCACCAATGTTTTCCTCTAAGTATTTGATAGTTTCTGGTTTAACATCCAGGTCCTTGATCCATTTGAAGTTGACTTTGTTTCTGGTGAGATAAAATGGTTCAGTGTCATTCTTCTGCATATTTAAGCCCAGTTTTCCCAGCACCATTTATTGAAGAGAGCCTCCTTTCTCCATTTAAGACTTTGGGGCCCTTTATCAAAAATTAGATGTCCATATATGTGAGGGTTTAGTTGTGGGCATTCAGTTCTGTTGCACTGGTCTGTGTGCCTATTTTGTTTTCATCCACCAGATTGCAGATGCTACCATGATGCCAACTGGACTTCCTGGGAAGACGATCCCACCAATGTGTCCTGGAGCCCCACTTCCCAAGAACCTACCCCACTATGGAATGAGAAAGACAGGCTGGGAGTATGGATCAACCTGTCAGTGCCCATGTTCAGTGAGGAAGCAATTACAAAAGCTACACCTTCTACCTTCTGTACTCCACAATGACCGTGGGTCCATACTCCCAGAGGGATAAAGAATAGGAAAGATATCAGGGAAGGGTATGGGATACAGAGTTCTGATGGTGAGAATGATGTGGTATTTTACCCCTCTTATCCTATGGCTTTTGTCAGTGTTTCCTTTTTATAAATAAAAATTTTAAAAAAGAAAAAGAAAGAAAGTAGTCTGGGCCAGATGTCCATAAGTGTGGGGGCTTATTTCCAGGCTTTCAATTCTATCGCACTGGTCAGTGTGTCTATTCATATTCCAGTACCAAGCAATTTTGATTACAATGGCCCTATTATACAATTTGAGATCTGGGAGTGTGATGCCTCCAGTTCTGTTCTTTCTTCTCAAGATTGTTTTGGCAATTCTAGGTCTTTTCTGGTTCCAGATAAACATTTGTAGCATTTGTTCTTCTAAAAAATGTGGTAGGGATCTTGATGGGGATAGCATTAAATTTGTATATGGCTCTGGATAATATATTCATTATGATGATGCTAATTCTTCCAACTCATGAACATGGAATATATTTCCACTTCTTCCAGGCTAGCTTCGCCTAAGAGAGAGATAAGGAACTTGTGGCAGCATGGTAATACAATTCTTTATTGATGCGGATATCCCAGAGTTGGATGTGAGCACAACTGGTTTAGGCCACATGGAGCTAGCAAAATGGCCAACTCCTGCTATGCACGCCAGCCCTTCTTCAGGTCTTCTCCAGGTCAGGACACAGAAGAGAAAAAAAAAAAAAAAAAAAAAAAAGCTGGAACAGCAGCAGGCTCTATAGGGTAAAAACCGGAAGTGGCAAGTCGGAAACAGGAAAGGGGGTAGAGAGAGGCATGCTGGGAAGGTGGAAGCATCCTTAGCAACTGTTGCAATGGTTTTAATTGAATTAGCAATACCCTGAGGGGATAACATGGTGGGGATCTTTCAGGAAAAACAATGATTTTGTAAATAGATGGTAGTGTCAACAATGGAGCATGGATCAGAGTGGGGGGGGCTGGCTTTAAGGCCTGACACACTTCTTTGTGTCTTTTTCAATTTCCTTGAGTAGTGACTCATACTTTTCAGTATACAAGTCTTTCACTTTTTGGATAGTTTAATTCCTAGATATTTAATTGGTTTTGTTGCTATAGTAAAAGGAATTGATCTCTGGATTTCATCTTCTTGTAACTTAGTGTTTACATAGAGAAATGCCACTGACTTTTGAATGTTAATTTTGTAGCCTGTCACCTTACTGTATTGCCTGATGATTTCCAAAAGCTTCTTGCTGGATTCCTTAGGTTTTTCTATGTATACTATAATGTCATCTGCAAATAGGGAGAATTTGACTTCTTCTCTTCCAATCTTTATCCATTTAATTCCTTGCTCCTGCCTGAGTGCAATGGAAAGAACTTCCAACACTATATTGAATAATAATGGTGATAGTGGGCAGCCCTGTCTAGTACTTGATCTGAGGGGAAATGCTTCCAATTTTTCACCATTGAGTATAATGTTAGTTATAGGTTTGCTATATATATACTCCACTATCTTCAGGAGTTTTGTCTATTCCCATTTTTGTAGTGTTTTGATCATAAAGGGATGCTGCGTTCTGTCAAAGGCTTTCTCTGCATCTATTGATATGACCATGTGGCTTTTGGTCTTGCTTTTATTTATGTGGTGGATCACACTGATTGATTTACATATATTAAACCAACCTTGCATCCCTGGGATAAACCCCACTTGGTCATGATGAATATATTAAAAATAAATATTAAAAATATACTGCTGTGTCTGGTTGGCTAGAATTTTGTTCAATATTTTAGCATCAATGTTTATCAAAGATATTGGTCGTTAGTTTTCTTTTTGGTTGTGTCCCTGTCTGCTTTTGGAATCAGAGAGATGATGGCTTCATAGAAGCAGGAAGGGAGTATTCCAGTGTCTTCAATCTTCTGGAAGACTTTTAAAAGTAGAGGTATAAGTTTTTCTTTGAAGGTTTTATAGAATTTATTTGTAAAACCATCTGGTCCAGGACTTTTATTCTTGGGAAGGTTTTTGATAATTGTTTCAATTTCATTAGCTGTGATGGGTATGTTCATATTATCTAGTTCTTTTGTATTTAATTTTGGAAGTTTGTAGGTATCTAGGAAATCATCCATTTCTTCCAGGTTCTCTAGCTTGGTGGCATATGGTTGTTCATAGAAGCCTCTCATGTTATGTTGAATTTCTGTGATGTCTGTGGTGACATCTCCTCTTTCATTATGATCTGATTTATTTGGGTGCTCTCCCTTTTTTGTTTTGTGAGTCTGGCTAAAGGTTTGTTGATTTTGTTCACTCTTTTGAAGAACCACATTTATTTCATTGATCCTTTGTATAGTTTTCTTATTTTCAATGTTATTTACTTCTGCCCTAACTTTAGTTACTTCTGTCCTTCTGGTTGCTTTAGGGTTCCTTTGTTCTTCTTCTTCTAGGTTTTTAAGATGTGCAATCAAGCTGTTTATTTGTGCTTTTTTTTGTTTCCTTATGTGTGTTTGTATGGCTATGAACTTCCCTCTCAAACTTCCTTAGCTGTGTCACAAATATTTTGATAACTTGTGACACAAGTTTTTATTTATTTATTTATTTATTTTATTTTTATATTGCATTTTTATTGAACTCTGTAACATTTTTATTTCTTCCTTTATTTCCTCTTTGACCCAGTAGTTGTTAATTAGTGTACTGCTGAGCTTCAATATGTTGGGACTACTACTAATC